>NC_044203.1:17322061-17584561 GCF_900880675.1 Sparus aurata
TACCCATTTCTTCCTTTGCTTTACTGATGCGGTTGAAAATTAATTTGACCTTTTATATTGTGGCGATATATTTCTAAATCAAACATTTTGTATACTTAATCCCTGCTGTCCAGTTTCTTTTCCATCCAATTTCCCCAGGTTATATTAGTTATACTTCTCTTATCTCTTAAAAGCACTGGCTAAGATCTGGAGTTGTTCCCCAGGCATGAATGTTGCCCACTGCCTCCTTGTAGGGCTGGGTATCACCAGGTACCTCGCGATACGATACTATCACGATATTTTGCCCACGATAACGATAATATCACGATACAGCGATTCTGCGATAATCGATATATTGCAAGAAATTTCATCCACGATACATCACGATATCCTTGTCACTGAAGAAATTCAGAATTTATTGACTGCACTGAATCCATTTCACAGGAATTACAAAACATTGTCAATCAATTTCATATGAATGACAGCCAAGTAAACAAAGAGTATATTGCTCAGTGTCTCTTCTTAACACACACAGTCTACAGCTATCATTAAATATGTGTGGGTTTCAGAGCTACTTAAACCATGTTTAAAATTTTATTTGGTTGTATACCTATGTTTGAATAAAGATAAAGCTGTCCTCCAAAGAGGGGTGGTGGTGGTGGGCCCAAAAAAAAAAAATATTATTCTTTTTTTTTTACACCAGTGTAGGTAACGTACCAACGTGTACCAACGTACCTCAAGGCGAAATATCGCGATATATCGTTGTATCGATATTTCCTACCTCCTTGGGATGGGTTAAATGCAGAGAACCACTGTCATATTTTGTACATTGCAAGTTATGTTATCAATTAAAGATTCTTGTTCTTAAAATGACTTGAACATAAAGAAACAGTCTTACCAGATAAGGACTTTGGTTTCTTGGCTATTGACTCTCTCCAGCGCTGGGAGCTGAGCTGGCTGGCTGGGGGCTGGGAGATGGGGGTGATTATACAGGAGAGGCTAAACAATGCTCCAACCTGGAGACAGAAACACAGCAGACAAACATAAACATACACAGTCTCTCAGAATCACATAGTGCATCTTCTGCATAATCTTTTCACATTTGACTTTGGACTAAATTAAACAGCAGAAATCGAAGCTTGAACAGAATGTATTTATGTCACTGGAAATTACAAAGTTCTATGGCTGCCATTTTAAGTGTTTCTATGTATAAGAGCACAGATTAGGGGCAGATACCTTTCCACGAAGTGATCTCAGCTGGTCCAACAGTAGTTTAGCTTTCATTGATTTCCCAGACACGCTTCTTTTTGTTGGTGGTGAAGGAACAATACAATATTGAGGAGTAGGTGCTACCAACAGGTAGGTTTGAGACAGGGGGCTGCAGAGAATGGTAGATAATGCAGCCTCTACTTTCATTTAACCATGTCCCTAAGGTAAGAGTATAAGGTGTGGATAAAGAATCAAGGACGTTTGCATCTAGATAATACTACATGTTATCGATATATTTACATTTTCACATCAACCTATCTACTTCATACAAGTGGGACCATTAAGCTGTAGTACAATGCACATGAGGTCACTAAGAAACACAAACACTTTAGAAATAAGGATACAGATCAAACTGGGTTCCAGACATCAGAAAGCTGGGCAGGTCTGATAAATTAACCAGCTGAACCAAATCTAAAGCTGGTGTGTAGTAATGGAAGACCTGCAAAAAACAGAACAGACAGACAAACACAGCAAAAAGGATGAAGATAAAACACACAGAACAACATGAAAAAATAAACAACAATCACTTCAGCTTCGGGAGTTGGACACCTTCTATCAGCTTTACGACAAGGATATAACTGAAGTGTCCTCGAGCAAGATATTGGGCTAATTGTTTGGCTGATAAAAAGTAAATAAGTCCATGAAAAGTTCCAAAAGCTAAAAGGCGAGGTCTTCAAATGTCTTGTTTTGTTCAAACAAAAGCACAAAACCCAATGTATACCCTCACACTGGGAAGATGTTTGGCAGTTTTCTTCAATAAACAACTTAATATAATAAAGTGCAACATCAAAATCACAGAAGCTGCAATTTTCGGAGAAAAAATTTAAATGTAACATTCACCACTTAAAATGTGACTCATCACAATATCTGTCAAAGGACTCACAATAGAATTTTGTTTTGTACATAATTCAACATATACTATAATATTGTCAGTGATACTGATTAACTTTCTATTGACCAACTATTGTTTCAGCATTATAGAACACCATAACACACATAAGATATTCTGTTTTTGGTCAGGAACCCATCAGGTTTTTAAACACACTGTAGCTAATATTTTTTTTTAAAAATGTAACATTCTGCAGTTGTCCTACTTACCTAACAAGCTCATGACTTTACGAAGAAATCAATAATATATAAATCATTTGTTACAGGGGAAAACGGGTCATTTAAATACACAGGAAATTACAAGAATACTAAAGAAAGCCTGAAATCTCAATCTCATAATTTATTGATCTGGAAGAGAATATGAAGTGCTGACCTACTTCTGATAGACTCCTATAGATTAAGAGAAGATATAAAAAATTTAATGAGCCGAGGTCGAACTCTGAGTTTCACCCACTTTCACTAACAAGTAGAGAAAGTCCTCCCTTGCCAAAAAACCTGAAGTTCAAAATTGCATATGCATGTTGTTAAACATGTCTTTGAACTATTTGTTTAAACTTGACTGGGAGTGATTCAACATGACTTCATTCTGATTTCTGTGCAGTGTATTCTTCCATTACCACAGAAATACATTTTATTGTCATTCATTTTTCGTGCAAAGAGTGCTGTAATCTTGTCCCATGTACTTCAAGTACTACTGAATAGCACTGTGAACAGTGAGAGCTTTTCATTAGCAGTCCATTTTTGTGTTACATTATGTAACAGTCATCCAGATACACTATATTGCATAGTCCAGAAACTTTTTTTTACTAGGAGCAGTGGCCCCTAACTGAAAATTTTAGGAACGCAATCACAAAATTTAGGGGCACACACCGTAAATCATTATACTCAGAGGATGAGTCGAAGCCATGTATATCTAGATCTATATCTATATGTATATGTATATATATACACACACTACTCACAATAAGTTAGGGATATTGTGAGAGACTCAGTGGATTTCATACATACGGTGTTTGTTTCACTTCAGAGAGTTTTGGGATAGGGAGGCAATTGTATTGGGGTGATAGACACACCTCATTTTGTGTTTTCCACGTGATGGTCTCACTGTGTACAGTGGGCCTTACATTCAATGTGGCATCAATTTCAACATTCTGTGGGTATAAAAAGCTGATATTGTCAGTAAGTCATTCCAAGTTCATCATTCAAACAGCCATGAACACACGACGTCACTTAACGGACGAGCAGCGCCACCTGGCCATAGCGCGCCTTCGGGTCGGTGGCAGGCAGTCAGATGTTGCTCGTGAACTTGGTGTGTCTCAAAGTGTCATCAGCAGACTTGCATCAAGACACAGAACTACTGGCAGAGTTCGTGACAGACCCAGGAGTGGAGCCCCACGAGTGACAGACCGCAACGATGACCAGTACCTAAGGACCTATGCACTCAGACATCGTTATGCAACTGCCACACAGCTGCATGTCCAGTTACGAGATGTGAGGGGTACTAGGGATTTCTAGGCTTCGACTCATCCTCTGAGTTAGGATTTGACTCTGGCACACTACCGTGCTTATTGGGAAGAAAATAAACCAGAGATTCCACAAGATGTGTCTGGTGCGTTACTGCTCCAATCCAGTTGTGCAGTACAGCAGTTATAGGTATGTGTGATAAAAACAACAACACGAAGTTTTCCCGAATAAAGGATTAGTAGAAGAGCTTGTATTTGTCTCTTTTTTGAGATTTGTGTGCTGGTGTTAACACGGAGTGTTTTATTTTGAAAAATAAGCGTCTGTTAAATTGTTGTTTTGGTGCGTGACTGCCTGTCTGCTCTGTGCTAAATTCAGCTGAATTGCTGCGTCGTGCTCCTGCGTCCTGCATAGGCACATCGTACAGCCCCGAATCTCTGTGCCTTAACAAAAAAATACAAATAAAATAATAATGGCCTAACGATGAAAATAGCCCCAGAGGTTTTTATGTGGTTGCATATCGAACAGCCAGCAGCCACAAATGCAACATTGTCACCAGCGCAAATTGCACAGAAGCTGACTTGACTTTCATCATGGCATATGCCCATATACGTACATAGAGTCGGGGGGGAAATTTGTTGCAAATTCAACATCAGTGTTATTCTCACCCTATGCTCAGTGACTTATTTTAAATCTCTTCTAAAGACTCTTAATTTTGTTTTATTATCGTTGCATGATTACTTTGTTGAGGATGTGTGATTTTAAATAAAAACATTTTAGGTCCAATTTTATCTTTCTTGGCAGTTTTATGTTTTATTATGTTGTTGTCAGGCAATTGTATTTGTTATGTTTTTATTTCTGTTGTACAGCACCTTGTAACAATCTTTGGAAAGGTGCTATATAAACAGGGCTTGAAGCTAAGCTTTTTTCCAAGTAGCACTGTGCTACCATGCTGAAAAATTTAGTAGCACACAACATTTTTTAGTAGCACAATGAAAATTCAGCAATTTTGGTAAAAACGTCATTTTCAAACAAATAAAGTACTTATTTAGCCTAATCCTAACCCTGTAGACTAATTTTAATGTTATAACTGGCTCTTTTAAACTGGAAGAATGTCCCTGCTCCAGCAGTCAACACAGTCTGGTCTCCTGACCCGCTTGGAACTAAGCCACCTCTCTACGGCTGGACTTGGGTCATAGCTCTCCAGTGAAGGACACGGCCAGGCTGCTTCGTGTGGAGGTCTTAAAGCTTCACAGCTACAGTGCCCCGGCTGCCTCCCAGTGTCCAACATAACATTTTTTTCTTACTGGCCCGCTTGGCCAGTAGATTCGAGTTTTACTGGCCCCATGTGTAATTATAGTGGCCCAGCCACGAAAAAAAATAAAAATAACTGTTTTTCTGGAAAAAAAAAGACTTGTTTATAAACTGAAATTGTTCCCATTTAATTGTTTGGAGAGTCTGTCCCTGCAAAATCAGTATGATCTGGCAGTGGTGGCAAAAAGTAATAGGGGTTTGCGTTATAACACGTATTACAATTTCAAAATTGAAATTACAGCATATTTAATATTTTGAGATGTATCATTTCTCTCACTCCTATAATTCTGTTATCATTTTTCAGGTGATTGATTTTCTGAAAGCACTGTACAAACAGTACCATTAATTATCCCAAAGTGGAGGGATCAGTATACCTGGATCATTTTTTATAGTCACCTATAATAACCACACCCTGACATGTAAATGTGACATCTGTCTTGATTCATTTAATTTAACTTAAAATATGGAAAACTGACTGCATAATATATGAATCAGAAACAGAAATGCTTTACAGCAGTTCCCATTCAAAGTCAAGAATATGCATAATAATAATAATAATAATAATAATAATAATAAACTATATATATGCTTGTCTTGTGAGTCTAATTTATTTTGAAAAAACATCAAGGAAGAAGACATGACCACTGACACTGCACGTTTTTCTTTTTCGCCTTTTTCACGTGTTGTGCCCAGAAGGATGCCAGAGAATTCACAGAGAAGCTGGAGAAGTTTGTGACATTTTCATCCCGGATTTTTGTGAGGAGGGAATTAAACGCCTGTCCCAAATAAACACCTGGGGTCTGTTTCACAAAGCAGGTTCAACAAACTCTGAGTCTAACCCTGAACTCTGAGTTGATCTACTCTGAGATAGGAAACTCTGAGTTTTCGGTTCCAGAACAGCAGATTTGAGTTAGTTTGATCAACTCGGAGTAGTTTAACCTGGAGTTAAGCACGTGCACCACAAGTATAAAAAGACAGCATCAGTGGAGCCCCGATTCAACGAGTCACCATGACAACGGGGAAGAGGAGGGCTACGTTTTTCAACCCACTGAAATTGGAAATATTAATGCGCTCATACGGTGAGTTTGAGCACGTTTTTAGAAGGAAGTGTAACACCGCTGCAGCAGCAAAAGAGAGGGAGACGGCGTGGGAGAACATTGGTGCTCGGGTCAATGCGTAAGTTTAAACGTAGTCCTTTGCAATCACAATAATATTACAGGGGGAAACTTGAGTGGTAGCCTATTAATTTATTTCATTTAGGTGCAATCCCGCGGGGGAGAAGCGCACTTGGCAGCAACTTAAGATGAAACATAAAAACGTTAGACCTCGGCATAATATCATGGGGGTACCTCATTTTGATCATGTTTTACATTGTAAAGTAAATATTAAGTGGCTGTTTGACTGTACAGTTGTTTTCTCCCCAACATAATGCTGTTTTCACACACATAAATGTCTTCTCATCTATATCATGTTCTGTTAAATAATTAAGCCTATTTAAACTAACACAGACTTCTACTTAGCCAACAGAAAGAAAGCAGATGCCCGTAAAACGGGTGGTGGCCCAGCACCGCCACCTCTAACGGAGGCAGAGGAGCTGAAAACGATAAAGATGGGTAGTAGCCGTTTCAGGGCGAGGCACACTTTTCTGACCGCTCTGCATACAGTTGCCTTGCTCAACTGCTCTGCATCTCCGACGTTGTATGACAAACTCCCATTTGCAAAAAAACGCAGCGCAACACACAATATCTGCTGGGATGTGAGAGCATGACTTCGGTTGGTAATGTTGGAAATGTAAGGACGGATTAGGTTGTGTATGTAAATGATGGACTGTGACGTGAAACGGTACCGCTCAAAAAGATAATTGTCTGGAAATGCAAGAACATCTATGCGCGGTCTGATAATCATCTCCTGACGAATATTTAATTCTCTGCGCAGTAATGCTGCACCTTCATCCACGGGATCATTATCAAAAGGACATGCAATGGTAGTGAAAATAGTCGCCACCTAATATAATTTCTAATGAAGGCTTACTGACTGAGACTACAGACGGCAGAACTATACTACGCCAAAACTCGCCTGCTGACTGAATGAATGAGGAAATCAAATACCGTGTGTGGCTGAAAGAGGGCGGAGACAGAGAGAAACTCGAGGTTTGTTTAGAAAAACCTGGTCCCGACCAGGTTAGTTTCAGAGAGTATGTTACCATGGTAACTGACCGAGAGCTTAAGTTACCTCTCTCTGTGAAACAGGCTAGAGTTACCCCTCTTTCTCTGGTTTGAGTTACCTCCCTTTGTGAAACGGAAAACTCAGAGTTTCCCTCATTTCAGGGTTAACAGACTCAGAGTTTTCACTAAACCTGCTTTGTGAAACGGACCCCAGGTCTGTTAAGTGATTGAAACAAATAAACGCCAGGCTATTGGGTATTTTGCGGTAGTTCCCGCATCATCAGTACGAGCTGAACAATAAAATCTAACACAGCAAGAGAGACGGGACTTAAGGCAGAACAGCCAATCATCAGCCGGTCAGTCCCAAAGCCGGTGTCATGTTTGAAGCAGCAACAGGAGAGGGAGGGGGAGAGGAGGCAGCGAGCGCAGACACACAGCGGCCAGAGAAACTGAGCGGCTGTAGTGAGGCGTTTGTGCAAAACTGCGGATAAACGGCAGAAAAAATGTGGGTGTTTACTGCTCAGTGCTCACGTAAACAGCAAAACGGTGCATGTACTACAGTTTTGTCGGAGTCGCACTGATGCGACTGAATGTAATTTTCTATTCGCACTGGAAATAATCAACTCGCAAATGCGAGCAAAACAGTCGCACTGTCGAGCCCTGATAAATAAAGTTATTATTATTATTATTATTATTATTATTATTATTATTATTATTATTATTATTATTATTATTATTATTATTATAGGCTATAATATCTTTAACATAAACATTACTCAGTAGGCCTATAGTGAGGGAAAATTTGCTTTATTTGTGATTAAAATATGACGATGAGGACCCCAACGATTGGCCTTCCTTTCCTTCTCAAACTACATTGAAATTGCATCTTTAACAGCCCAATTTCCAAAATTTCCCTGGGGAGAAATCCCCTGACCGTCATTAAAAAGAGACCATCTGCAGGCAGTCATGCCCGTAACGCGTTACTCTAATCCGACCACTTTTTTCAGTAACGAGTAATCGAACGCGTTAATATTTACAAACCAGTAATCGGATTAAATTTACTTATTCGAGGCTCTGTGTGTTACTATCATTTTTGTCATTTTCCTTAGTAAAAATACATATTTTTGCTTTCCTCTTGCGTCTCGGGGAGTGATGTCACGTGTGCATCAAGTTTTCACGTTTTCAGCATGAGGACAACTCACGTGTAACACCACGCAGCGACATAAACACACACAACAATGGAGGGAGGAGAGAGATGAACGCTTTCTTGCTGGAAATACAGTCATTATTTTGAGATCGTGTAAGCTAAAGATGAGAATATTAAAGTTCGTTGAACACTCTGGCTGTACTTTTAAAGGAGTAATCAGTAATCAGTAATCAGATTACTTTTTCAAGGTAACTGAGGCAACAGTAACTGTGGCTAAAGCCCCAAATCTTTTGCACTCCTAGCGACGCCCCTGGTCCTGGGTATCTTGTTCCGGAGGGCTTCTGACTACCGGAGCTGGGACGGAGCAGATACGCAGCGCACAGACCTGGTGGAAGTTAACACACAGACTTGCGTGAAACCTGTCAGCTCCGCCACGCAGCCGACACGTAAGCGCCAAGAGTTCGTTTCGCCATTGTTCGCTGAAAGTGAAACATTCTCCTTCCGCGCTCACAACAGCTTGAGAACCCTCCCCCTCCACACATTAGCCACTTAAAGTGCCATTGCCTATTCCCTCCCCCTCTCACACACATTGGCCTACCACCAGTGATTCCAGATTCTTTGATTCGACCCTTCCATGTACCAGTGTAAAAAAAAAAAAAATGCTGGCAAATTCAGCGGTCGCACATGCGTGACTAAATGTAAAATTTGGTTGCACTGTCTCAAATTTTGGTTGCAAAATGCGATCATTTGGTCGCAGTCTGGAGCCCTTTATTGCCAAAAGTATTCACTCACCCATCCAAATAATTGAAATCGGGTGTACCAATCACTTCCATGGCCACAGGTGTATAAAAGCAAGCACCTAGGCATGTGAATTCCAGCGTGGTACTGTGATAGGATGCCACCTGTGCAACAAGTCCGGTCGTGAAATTTCCTCGCTCCTAAATATTCCACAGTCAACTGTCAGTGGTATCATAACAAAGTGGAAGCAATTGGGAACGACAGCAACTCAGTCACAAAGTGGTAGGGCGCGTAAAATGTTGGAGCGGGTTCAGCGGATGCTGAGAAGCATAGTGTGCAGAGGTCGCCAACATTCTGCAGAGTCAATCGCTACAGACCTCCAAACTTCATGTAGCCTTCAGATTAGCTCAACAGTGCATAGAGAGCTTCATGGAATGGGTTTCCATGGCCGAGCAGCTGCATCCAAGCCATACATCAGCAAGTGCAATGCAAAGCGACGGATGCAATGGTGTAAAGCACGCCACCCCTGGACTCTAGAGCAGTAACCCTGGAGACACGTTCTCTGGATTGACGAAACGGGCTTTCCCATCTGACAATCTGATGGACGAGTCTGGGTTTGGTGGTTGCCAGGAGAACGCTACTTGTCTGACTGCATTGTGCCAAGTGTAAAGTTTGGTGGAGGGGGGATTATGGTGTGGGGTTGTTTTTCAGGAGCTGGGCTTGGCCCCTTAGTTCCAGTGAAAGGAACTCTGAATGCTTCAGCATACCAAGAGATGTTGGACAATTCCATGCTCCCAACTTTGTGGGAACAGTTTGGGAATGGCCCCTTACTGTTCAAACATGACTGTGCACCAGTGCCCAAAGAAAGGTCCATAAACACATGGATGAGAGAGTTTGGTGTGGATGAACTTGACTGGCCTGCACAGAGTCCTGACCTCAACCCAACAGAAAACCTTTGGGATGAATTAGAGCGGAGACTGAGAGCCAGGCCTTTCCGTCGAACACCAGTGTGTGACCTCACAAATGTGCTTCTGGAAGAATGGTCAAAAATTCCCATAAACACTCCTAAACCTTGTGAAAAGCCTTCCCAGAAGAGCTGAAGCTGTTATAGCTGCAAAGAGTGGACCGACGTCATATCAAACCCTATGGATTAAGAATGGGATGTCACTTAAGTTCATATGCGAGTCAAGGCAGATGAACGAATCCTGTTGGCAAGATAGTGTATAAGGCGATTGTGAAGCCACTTTACTGACCAACACTGGCACTATTTTCACAAATACTACAAAAATATTGTCTGTATATTTCCATAGTCTTAAAATCCTTGGAATCACATATTTTTTGTGACAGGAGGGTGTTGTGGTGAAACAAATAGTCTTTTGTAGCTGAACAGATTAGGTATCAACAAGCAGTTGTTGTTATGTTTGCTAAGAATAGAAGGACAGACTGATGCATGAGTTTTGCTGCAGTCTTAGGTTGCTTAGGAGAGCAGGATGTGTCTGAATGCAGATTTTGTGGCCAGAAAACCTAAAAGAAAGTGCGATGTCAAGCTCTTTCCTTTCCTTGACAAACTGTCTTGAGGTGCTTTCAAAAAGGACACTCCAAGAGACTAAATGTCAACATTTGAATATGCCGGAGGGCTGTTGGATCCGTGTAGGAGAACATTTACCATTAATAAAAAGTGTCTCTAGCACACAGCTCCCTGGAGACAAAGTTGGAAGGATAAAAAAGGCGACTGTAGCATGATTCATAGGCAATTCCTCAATACAGGGTGCTTTGAGAATGTGTAGAAAGGATGTACAATTACCTTTTCAGCAACATTTCCTTAGCTCTCCATTTTAATTTTTTCACAAAAACTCCTAAAAAGACCAATATGAACTGACCACCAAATTCATAATGAAAACAAGTAGGAGGCAGCATATCACCGGAGTTACATAAACTGTTACTATAGCTGCCGTTAGTTTGTTAGCCTAATGGTGCAACTAGCAGTCTTGAGCCGACTCTGCCTGGACAGGGAGCTCAGAGCATTGGAGGAGTGCTAGCGAATACTGCTGAGGAGAGAATGGGCAGACCAGGTGAGTGGGTAACAGAACCGAGCTCAGCAGCCTCGCAGTGGACACAACTGAACTGGGACCAAATACAGCCTGTTCGACCGATGGATGCCAGTTGGATTGACACCATTTATAATGTTGTTAACTAAATGATACTTGATCAAATGCTTTGTTCTATTTTTTATTCATTTATGTATTTTTTTAAATGGCATCCAGTACAGCAGCTGCATACTTGTGTAGTTTCACTGCACAGTGCCAAATTAAGATATTCTATACTATTCTATACTATTAATTGTGTGTACCGTTATTGAACATTTAATCCATATAACAGACAACTATATTACAAGTATGTGATATAAGCACTCCTATATTTAATAATTGCCTGCAGGTTATTCCTAATGTGTAGTAGATAATAAATCTCATACTGAACACATACTTCAGGTTCGGTGCTCACACAGCGCAGTGTGGCCTCCCTGCCTGCTGAGCAAGAGCTTGTGTATGTGTGTGTGTTAGTAATTATCATAACAATTACTCCTGACAGGGAGGAGGCCTAATAGTTTTCGTCTGAGCAGAGTTTAGATTGTGTGTTTGTGTCTAAGTCATTTTACAGTCAGTTATCCCAGCAGTGTGGAGATGTGATAGTTTTGTTGTCCTCAGAGTTCTTTTTAATTGTGTGCCAAGACAATCACCACCATCTGCTTCTCTGTACAGAGATCTGATGAGATCACACACCCCCACACACACAAAACACAAACGCACATAAACAGTCTCACTCTTCGTAGACATGCAAATGAGCAGAATGCAGAATGCACAACACGCACTCTCACACACACACACACACACACACACACCCCTTAAACTCAGTGCTCTGCTGTTTTAACTGATGAGCACACACAACAACACAAGCAAAGAAGAGCAGACAATGGTTAAGATAAACACATCACACATAATTAAACAATATAAAACGTATAAATGTCTCTGTGTATAACTCCCCTCGCCTGAAGAGATTATTTTCAATATTTTCTTTAATGTGTACAACAGACATCCTATCAAGTAATTGTCTTTAATAGTAAGGCTACTAATACCAACAGTACGATGTGCATGTGTGCAGTAAACCCAGTTGGGTTTTATTGTTATTGATATTATTCTACATTAGGAGACTCATTAGAGAACTATACCAACTATTATAAAAGACATAGTCTCACACATTGTACACAACTACACAGCTTTTACACAACACACAACCCCCACCAACACAGAAAAATATTACTGTTTCAACACTCAATCACATGACTATAATAATTCAGCATTTTAAAAAAGTCAGTAAATCAATCGACAGTCTACCTCCATGCTTGTGATTCTGTGAGGCTGTAGTAGGCACCACTTTAGCAAAGTGATAACATCAGCACACTAACGTTCTCAATGCTAACTGTCTGATTTATCAGGTATGTTTACCATCAACTACCAACTAAGATGTTGACAGCTTGTAAGCATGCTAACATTCGCTAGCATGCTTACAAGCTGTCAACATTCGCTAATTGTGAATGCTTCAGTCTTTTAGGTCAAAAACCAAAATATTTTACAAATATGTCAGACACTAACCTAATGATGGTGCAGGCAAAAGCTGAGATATTTAAGTCTGAAGTAAAATGGTGGACCAATCGCTAATGGGTAATGAGGCTAACATGGCTAAATACCAGTAGTTCACTTGGTCCTGCCTTTACGACAAAAAGATCTGGTGCTTTTCTCTGTTTCAAATTGAACATCTTTGAATTCTTGCTGTTAGTTGAACAAAACATTTGAAGCATCAACATGGACAACAAAACTCTTTTTCATTATTTCTGACATTATATAGACCATATGATTAATAGCTTAATAAAGAAAACAACTAGCAGAGGCATGAGTGATTCACTGTCAACAGTGTTGATACACATTAACTAAGGTGACACACTATGTGGATGCAAATATCACAGAGAGCCGACAGCTCACTCAAGTTTTACAGTATCAGCCAGTTCTTTATATCACCTCAAGACAAATAATTTTGAACTGCTCCATCAAGAAATGTAGGATACAAGATCTGACAGAAAAGGAAAAGCTGAGAAATTAAATGTGAAAGATGTAACTTGGCAAAAAAAGGTTGATGCCAAATGAAAGTGAGGTTTGCCCTTAAAGTAAATAAACACTGGTGAGAGATGGATGGGCGAAAAGATAGCGCAAAATCGAGGAAGGCTAACTGCAGCCTACAGATTCCTCTCAGTTAAAATCTTGGGCATTGGCTTTGCATCATGAGACAACAAATCTTTATAAGAATACTGTTTTCTGGCTACGAGGTCATCACAGGTATAAGAGGTCGTCAGTCATTTGGCAGATAAAATACATTTGATTTATCTGACGGATGTGAGGGTCCTCCTGTTGCAGGTTGCTCTTTGTGATTAAAGGGCAACCAGGAAGTGACCCCTCATGTGAACTCATCTTCTTCTAGCCACCAAATCATTAGGAGACAAGACTGTGTAAAGCTCACTCTACCCTATAGCTAGGAACAAAGATGTAGGTTAAACTGGGGTTAAAGGAACAGTTGTCCTCTAAATGAAAATTCAGTCATTATCCACTAAACATCCTGTCAATCAAAACCTCCCCTGAAGATTGCAGGGAACATGGACACTGACATCATTTTGATCAAGTCTTGTTTCAAGCTGCAGAAATGAACAGCCTCAAACAAGGCTTCCTCTGTGACAACTTTTGGATCAACTACAGGGCCAACAAATCTCTGGCAGAAGATTCTGTTTGTGGCTGCGGGGACACTGCTGGCATGCTGGATAACACATCTTTGTTATAGAGAAAGAAACAAAAACAGAATGAAGTGAACAGCTCTATGACATTCAGAAAGGTAGCTGTATAAGGTTTTTGAAAAGTTAAATGAGAAGATTTCTTTGATTTGTTCAGTGATTCAAACATACTTTTGTTTAGCCCACTGACTACCATTTCCCCAGCATTTCCCTGAGTATTTCCCCCAGAGGGATTAAGAGTAGGGATGTATATCGTTAGGATTTTATCGATACTGATACTCCTTATCGGTACCGATATTTATCGATACTCTTATCGATAAGTATCGTCCTGCATGACTGAAGCTAGCTGGCTATTAAGTCAGCGCCATGAACAATTTCTCCCAAAAGTTGGGACCTGAAACTGTCAAAAAACTCTTGTGAGATTTGTAATTTTTCTTTAATGTGCATGTTGTACAAACTATGTTAATATTAGGTTTTATAGTATGTATAATGCCACAGGGTACCTCTAAGGTATCTTCTCCTAATAACGTCCATGTCAACTGAATAATGTTGGAGGTTCAGAAATGGGACTCGCTACTCAACAAAAAACATATAAAAACAGGCACGCATGCCACCCATTATCAG
Source organism: Sparus aurata (assembly GCF_900880675.1). Taxonomy (NCBI): domain Eukaryota; kingdom Metazoa; phylum Chordata; class Actinopteri; order Spariformes; family Sparidae; genus Sparus; species Sparus aurata. The sequence goes on from NC_044203.1 coordinate 17,336,481, forward strand.
GCCAGATATGATACACTTGACATGACATGATGAACAAATTGTCATTTCAAGGTGAAAGGTTAAACATGAGTGACAGGTAGTGAAGTGCTCAGGACTCACCTGAGACTGTTGTTTGTGGTCTGTAGTGGTGTATGGAGCTTCCAAGGGACTGGACCCTGATATCTGATGCACTGGAGAGCGCAAAGAAAAGCCATCGAAACGGAGCTCTGACACATACTGAGGAAAACACACACACACAAAGAGAAATCAGCAAGTGATTTAATTTTTTTTTTTATCAAAGACAGACAATCTCTTGCAATCAGAAGAACTTTAGTTAGCAATGAGTAGTTGTACTACAACAGAGATACACATGCTTTTCGGCCTCCAGCAGATTGCTGTGTTACAGTTGGCCTATGTTACTCAATTGTCAAGCATTTGCTCTCAAGTTTTCCTCACATGGCTGTACATTTCATGTTACACGTGCACATACATACACATATTATTATGTTATGCTCTGTATCAAAAGGCTATAAAGTTGTGGTTGTTATATTTGACAGGCCTTTATTCCTTTGGGAATTCTCCTTTGTTCCATCACTCTCAAACTGTGAAGATTTTACTGACTGACTGACGGAGCCAACTCACTTCTGAAAGCAACAACTTAGAAAAGGTCACTTTATTGAAGGAGAAGCTGCATGCTTGCCTCAGCATACTCAGAGCTTAGTCGACCGAGCAGAGAAAACTTCTGTCAAGCATGCAATAGCATTGCCAGTTGACTAGGATAAAAAAATTCAACTCAAGTGTCACTGAAACTTGACGATGTCAATACCAATATAAACATTTGAGAATTATAAAAATCTCAGTTTACATATGTTTTATTCATTTTTATAAGCATCCCTTACATGTATTCAAATTTGTTCAATAGATAGTCTGCAATTCTAAATCATTTATTTGGGTGAAGTGTCAATAATGAATTTTTTCTGAATCAACAACGGAAAAAAATGATTATACATAATGTGAAAGGAGTTGCTCTGTGATTAATTCTAGCTGGTTGATTTTGGTAATATATTGTGCAACTTTACTTAAGATGCAGTGTTTCAAGCTTGTTCTGTTCTAGAATTAATGCTACTTTCAACTTGTTTCAAGGACACACACAGACAAATATATTAAAAATACAAACAGAAATATTTAGCCTCTGTTAAATTAAACAAAAAATGTCAGTCATTAGTGTCCTTAGCTACAGATCTGCATTAGCTTTTGTGAACCTTTTGAACTTTATGACTCTTTATTTATGCCCAAGAGACGCACAACACTGACCAAGTACAGTATTTTTTATTTTGCCTCATGAATAATATATATACGTACTGTGTGACAACATCAGCCAGCGGGCCACAAAGATAGGAGTATGCATAATGATATGTTATTTCCACTACAGGAGTATTAGCATGAGCAAAATTTGTTAACCTCTTAGGCCTTACAGCTGTTGAAAACACTGTGAGAAATGGTAAACATGCATTGTCATCAAGCAAAAAAAAGATAAAAGCAGGCTGCTTAATGCTTAAAAATGTTTATATTATAAAAAAAACCTGACATTTGACATTCTTTGCAAAACGCATCATTCAACATCATAATGCATCTTTAGAGCCATTTCAAGATACCTCTGTTTGTTTTTTCAGGCACAAACTGAAAATGGCAAATAAAAATCTCAGCCAGATTTTTTTAAAAATCAACAGTATGAGACATAAAGGGAAACTCCACCGCGAAACAGATTGCTCACTCTCCCCAGAGAAACATGGAAGAATAGCACAAAATTGGCCAGCTCTGTCCAGAGACAGAAAACTGCTGCACCTGCCAGAGATTCCGCTTAATGAGAAAGAAGTACAAGTGGGCATGAAGTTGTCTCTAGAGAAGCAACAAAAAATGCTTTCAGCTCACCTCAGCCCACTCACAACAGGCAGTATGTAAAGCTTCGTGGAAATTAAGTACACTTCATGGGCAAAACTGTGCAGACACCCAGACATTACAAAAATGTTATTGTTTTACATCTTGATCCAAAATAATGGCCTCCACTCATCTAGAAGAGTTCCCACAAGACTCTGGGGCCTTGCTGCAGAGATCTGTTCCTATTCAGTCTCAGAAACAGTGGGTTTAATCGTAGGGATTCCCTTCTTACTTTTAGCGAAGGGAATGAGGTTGAACACTGTAGTTAAAGCCATTATTTTTATCCAAATATACTTTTACAATTTAAAATTCCTTAAAAGCTACCTATCTGCTGATGTTACCTCAAGTAACATTAGTGCTGTCCTTTAAATACTGACAGAAACTGCCCAGTGGTGTTCTCTTTGTCCTTTGCCAAAGCCCGGCCCAATAATCAATTGCAGCCGACTCCTCAGGGAGCAAGGTCAAGTCAGAGCGGGGCAGAGCTGGGTTGGGCAGTGCCAGGGCGGGCCAGGCCGGGTCGGGTCAGCTGCCAGAGCAATGCCAGCAGGGCAGAGCCATTTCCCATGACCCCCAGTGACCTCGAGTAATGCCTCTAGATTTAATCAGCAGCATAAAAAGACTAATGCCCCACAGAATCAAAAATCCATTCAATTTAAAAGAAAATGTGTGAAATTTTCCCACATGGCTCTGTGTGCATGGCATGATGAATTACATATGAGAAAAGATAAAGGAACAAACACCGAGGCATGAATCAGGTCTCTGAACCACGATTAGCCCTTTTTGTACCGTTTTTCACTGGGGCCAGCAAGCTGTGCACTCCAGCCTGCAGAGATCGTTGCTCATCGTAAAGAGCCCTGGGCGAGCAAGCAGGTAGGTTCAAGAGGACACAGATTTTCTTGACGCTCTCTTCAGTACACGTTCAGAATGCATACGCAATCACATAAACAGAGTTGATAAGACAAAAAAAAATTATCTCCCTCGACAGCAAGTGGCTAACACACACACACCCCATCCTTAAATTGCCACCTAGGGACAAATAAAGTATTTTGAATTGAATTGAATTGCTGTTTCTAAATAATCTATCACACTTACAGTATTTCAAAACTGGGTAATATATAGATCTTATATTCTTATATTGTGTGATATGACATAATATATGTCTGTTGTTGGTTTTAAAGGCTGCATTACAGTCAAGTGATTTTCTGAACAGACTGCTCTACCTGTTATAACACTTGCCTTTGCTTATTTAGTCATTATGGCCACATTACTGAGGATTATTTATCAAAAATCTCATCGTGTTTATATCTTATGAGAGAACTAAATGTCATCCCTACAATATGGTTGCAATATTTTGAGAGGTATTTAGGTGTCGCATTTACGAAGTGCTTTAAGGAGATCTCCAAATACCTAGATACATTCTGTGTTTCATAATTTAACCTAACATTATTGCATTACCTTTTGTATAAATTAAAACAAATGATGTATACATATTTGTATCAATATACTTATTCATACAAATAATGTATACATATTTGTGGCAAATATCTTTTTTTTTTTTTACTGCAGAGGCGCGCAAATGTTGTACACACATATACGTAGGCACACAACCTTCCTCTTTCTCATTAGCCAGCCTCTTCGGCCCCCCAGAGTCCAGTGTCGCCAACAGCCTCTCTTTTCTGTTTGTAACCATTAAAGTGTTTTCAACAAATACTAATACTGCTGAGCTGTTCTGCTGTACATTCTATAGATTTAAGTGAGTTCATGTTTTCTCTGCCAATTTCCTACAAGACAAAAGTGAAATGAATATGCAAAACGAGCACACGCTACTCACTCGCTCCACTTCCTGGCTTCCTTACCTTCTTCTCTCTGATGATCAGACCGCCCCTCCATAGTTCTCTGTGGTCTATACAGCTGTCTAGATCAGCAGGCTCCACCAGACTGGCACTCAGGTAGGACGCTGCTTTCTGCCACCTGGGTAGAAAAAAAGGCAAATAATGGCCATGACTGTTGAAATTTGGGAACTTTTATTCCTGCTTCCTGTAAATTAGGCATCAAAGTCCTGAATCATCTTAAATTGATTTTTAGGTCGTACAGCAGTAAAATATTGTTGAAGCTTTATTGCAGCAGCTTTGTCTCTAACTCAAATGAGTGAAAATGTTACCTCGACTATTTCATCAATTATGTTGACAAAAGCTCATATGTACTCTTCTACCACCCCCTGGTGGTAAAAACTGAGCATTTCACAACTATATCTGCATTTTACAATTTTTTTTCATTGCAATCATCAGCCTTTCTTTTTTAGCATACCACAAAAAAATAATAGGTGCATGTGTCTGTGTTGGTATTGTCACTCCAAACCCAGTTAATGTACATGTAGACTGAATTACAAAGACTTCCTCTTATCTTGTTGTAATCGCATATAAGATTGGTCATTTTTAGTTTTGTGCAAATCAAGAAATGTGTTTCTTCTCCTCACCCGGTAGTGTGTTTTGTGACTACAGTGATCTTAGCAGTGTGCCAGCAGGACATGTGTTTGAGGGCTCCCAGCAGAGGCAGCAGGTCTTTGATTGGAGGAGACTGCTCTGAAGAGCCCAACACCAGCACATCCAGCAAGGCTTTACCTGAGGGAGAAAAAATGTGACAAACCTTAGAAGAATTCATTAGATCTTTTTGTTCTTTCTTTCATTCTCTCTCCTTCTTTCTTTCTTCTTTTTTGTCTCAAAAGATTTCATGAGAGGTCAATGAACCAAGCTGGTTGCTCCACTCACAACATCTTTTAAGCAGGTAGGTATGAAGAATTGCCTGTTGGCAATTTTAAGTATCAAGATCTGTAGAAACCACCAGTGACTCCAGCTCCTCAGGGCAGCTAACGATGGAGGGATACTGGTCCTGAACTCCTGGGGAGGATGTGGAGTGCTACGAAACACTTGTGAAAAGTGAAATATCACTTCAGGAGGCACACTTGTAGTCAGAGCAGAAGTATCCCCTTCTTCCCACTATGAGTGCATATTTATGAAGTACACTGGGCCCATTTTTCTACATGGCAGGCAGATTTTCAAAACCTAATTGCTTGAAATTGGACTAGCTCCTTGTCACACAGCTGAGGAGTTTGGCTTCAGAAAAGAGGTTTAAATTCCTCGTTACTGGAAGCTTTTGGCAAAGACAGAAATCTCACTTGACATTGCTTTGTGAAGCAAACTAACTTCCTGCTCAGTTGCCCCCTCAGAAAACTAGACGTATGTTGTTCTCATGGTTAAAGCAAACTGGAGGAAAGTGGTGAGCTGTGCTGTACAGACACCCAAAACAACCAAAAATCATCTGAGAAGTAGCAAATAGAAACATTTCAGATTAAACACCATGGGTAGAACAATTGTGCCCTTGAATTGATTTGAAAATTTCACGTTAGTTCGAATTTATTCCAGCGAGTTATTTGGAAACAGCCCTACTGAGCACACAATAGCAAGCATATTACAGCCACAAAATGAGACAGCTACAAAAGATGACTCACCTTTTTAGGGTCGGAGCAGGTCACAACCCCGAGCAGGTCTTAACCCCTATTGTTTTTTCGAATGACGACTTTTTCGTCCTAAGTGATCGCATTTTTCACTGCCTGATCATACCCCAAAACTCACCAAACTTGGAATATACATCACACCTGCCGAAAAATTTCATATTCTATTGTCGTACTCAATTTTCACCACTAGGTGCTGCTATAATCAAGGAAAGTGCTTTTTGACTTATAACTCACATATACTTTGTCGCGCATTCAAAAACCTTATATCCACGCGTTCACTGAATTGTGCTGAATCTCGTAGTATAGGCCACCGTCTTCCGTTTTTTTCCACAAATTCGCAAAATGTCGCAAACCTACTTTTTCGAACTCCTCCCAGGCGATTTCACCGACATGCACCAAACTTTGCACACAGCATCTGTGGACTCTCCTGACAAAAAGCTATTAAGCTAAGAATTTTGATATTCCAAACAATACTCATGTTATTAAATAACAACTTCCTGTACATTCTGCTCAAAACACAAAGTGCTGCATATCTCCAAATTGGTCTGTCCGAATGACATGAAACACAGATGACTACTTCCCCATGACCCACTAAGGCTCTGTGAAAAAATTATAAACTTACTTTTTCCAACTCCTCATAGGCCATTTCATCAATTTGCAACAAACTCTGCAAGTAGCATCTGTGGACAAAACTTATTAAAAGCTTTCACCTACGTCACACCTGGTGGCACGGTCCAATTTCATGCTTTGCCATAAAACCATCAACTCATTATAACTTCCACATACAATTTGCCATCTACTCCAAATTGCTCTAAAATGTAGAGGGTCTTGTCCTGAATACATCTACGCAGCACACCCAGACAGCAGCATGCCCCGATGCGCGTGGACTGCGAGGGCCCGTTCATCGCTGCTTGCAGCTATAATTCTGAATATAATTACAGTGAGTATTATGGATTGGCCAGCAGTACCTGGAGGTGGGAGCTTGTCTGACAGTAGGTGCAGTCCTTCTGCTGCCTCCTCTAACAGCCTGTTCAGAAAGGACATTGAGATTCAGACTTTGATTCTTTAAGACACATAAACAATATTTTTAAAATAATATTCACATACCAATTTGTTTCATTTATTTACCTGTAAAATGGCAAGTTTTCATAAAATGAATCTCGTGACTCGACTGTACAAAAATATATTGATTTGTTTCCTCACATTAACTCATTTAGGGTTAATCCAGCAGTATCATCAATGATGAAGTTTCATATGCTCAGTAATATCAGCTGCACATAGATCTATCAGGCTCATACCTGCAACACTACACAGAAATAAAATAAGCATACATATTTTTATAGAGAACATAAATGTATGATCTGTCACTCACTCTGTCAGTGCTGCCTGGTCAGCCCTCTGGTCCGTTGCTTCCTGATTATTCAGAGAACTGAGACATGACTCCACAGCAGCAGACTTCTCCTCCTCACTATCAGTTTTCTGATGGGCCGTCCCCAGCTCTTCCCAGTCTGAGCTGCAAAACTACACACAGGTGATATAGATTTAAGTTTGGACACAGAATTGAGCCCCTCATCCTTCATCCATATATCATCAGCTGAAATGTTTAAAACCATACGTTCTCATATGTTTGCTCTTTAAATATCATATCCCCCTTCTTAGTGGGCTATCAATACACACACATGACAGGATACAGTTTGTTGCAATAAAGTTGTGTGTTTTATCATTTATTTCTGACAGTATGCAGTATAGTAGGGCCTTGCCAATTATAAGATCAAATGTTCAACATTTTTGTATTATTGATACTGGTAATGCAGACAAAATGAATATATTTATTAATGTGCTTAAATAGAATATTCCCCTAATGTTTCTCTTAGTGCTGACTGAATTGTGTCAAGTACTGCGAACTGATTACATGTACCATAAGTTGAAGTTTCAGCAGCATTTCCTAATTCTGTGCATGCTTTTCTTATGTTTTGACAGATGCATGTTCTACATCACAATATAACACTGCAAGCACGTTTAAAGATCCCCAGTTCCCTGCAACTTAAACCATGTTGACGACAAAACTGTCACGATGCCTCACCTGCGCAGCTCCTTGGCATGCCTGAACAGCAAAGTACCACTTCTGAACTGATGGGCTGCCACTGAGAGAACAAGCTGGGAAAACATGAAGGGTGAAAGAGATGAGGGAAGAAGCTGAAAAAACAATCTGTTCAATGTGAAACATGCCCAGAGATCCCAAGTTAACTGTACCTGGAAACACAGAGATCCCTCTCACTGCTTCCTGAGTTGAGATGTCCACGAGTCTGTCATATATCTGCTTTACTGGCTCCAGGTCTGTGAGCAATGACAAGTCAGCTGAGCCACCATCACAACCAGGCTACTGGTTTATTTAAGGTAAAGCATATACATAGATGGCATCATCATCAATACAGATACTCAAATATGAGAGGGAAAGTATTGTATGCTAACATCTTATATCTTTAAAGTAATGTCAATAACCAACGTTTAACACCTGCTTATATTAGCTAACGCATTATCCTTGTCTTATTGTTCAGTGGTTTTGACTGGATAAGTTAAATGTTTACAAGTCACATACATTTTGTGACTCTCTTGAAACCAACTTCATCTTGAGAAACAATAAAACCTGGATAGTAATGGCTCTACACAACTAAACCACTAGCTAGCTAATTGAACTCGGCTTAACAGAGTTGACGTTAGCAAAGTAGTTAGTGTGAGTGTTACGTCGCTAACGCTCTAAGTTTCAAGCGTCGAGTTAAAACTTACATTTATAATCCTCCGCCAGGCCGTCATCAGTTTGGCAAAATGATAAAACTAACACGTACCGGTCCATATCGCATATCAGTAAATGCAGCGCGTATGTCTGCTTAGTTAAAAAAAAAAAAAATCGGTCGATTGTGAACAACAGTCTTTCGCGCACTGTCAAATTTCCCACCGATGCTTCTTCTTCTGCTGTGGTCAAACGTGTCGGCGGTCGACAACAGACTACAAAACACCACAACGCCTCCTACTGGACTGAGACTGAACTACCACACAGGCCTGATAACGATTTACAAATGGAACCAGTCGGCCTCAGATCATTCAGGCCGTCTCTCTTTCTCTCACATACAATACAAAGTGCATCATTAGATGCTTTATTGCCAACAATTACATCTTAACGTACATTCATAGCTTAATTAAAACACCTTTAGTAATTAGATCACACTGTATAAGTTATCTTTCTGACTTAATCATATTTAAAGGACTGTTTTTACAACCCAACTTCCTTATCAAGAACTAATTTAAATGCACCTTAAATGTAATGTGATGTGTCTGTATTCCTAAAAACACAATACACAATACTTATTAGTATTCTTAATGTTGAAAACTGTCTTCTTCAGTGACATCAGTGGATAAAAACTCCAAATTGACATCATAATGCAAGGTGTAAAGTGCCACACTCCGCAGTCCATTCTGCTCTTATGCTTGCAATTTACTCCTAGATAAAAAATAGTTTGGATACTTTGGAAGCACATTGCAAAAAGTCTGTGCTGTTTCCTTACAAACTATATTTTAACACATGCCAAAAGCTCACCATAATGTAAAAAACTGTACCAAACAAAAGAATTGTTGATAACTATTTGTGACAAAACATTTCTAACAACAACTGAAAAAAAATCAACAAATCTAAGATCAGTTTTTTAGTAAATGAGTCCACTCCAGTGTATCAAGCAGTGTGGGACAGGGGCTTTATTTAAATATACTCTGTAAGTACAAAATACATCACATAATAACACAATTGCACTTATGGTTTTTATTTTTACCACGTGACTGAATAGTAAATCTGATTGACGTAAATCCTTCACGTTGACGGGGAAACATTCACTAAATCCTGATTTGATTGTTTAATGGTACATAATGTTATCTTACATTTTTTTAAAACTGATCCACTGATACTTACTGATAAACAGGTCTATGTTGAATTGCTAGCATTACTAGTTGATTTCTACAGTGTGTTCCTGGACATAAACAATATAGTGGTGAGTGTTATCTCCCTGAGTAAGGACTGTCAGAGCCTCCAGGCCATGCCCCTCCTCCACCACCATCACCTGGTCACCAGTCAGACCCCCCTCTGCATTCACCACCATCAGCTGGTTGCTGACGTTACCGACCTCCTGCTCGTCAGCCACCTGCAACTTCAGCCACAAGTCCACATTAATGTTTTGCTGTAACCACACATGATTTCCTGACAAAGTGATGTGCTGTTTTATACCTGTTGTACGACGGTAACGGTGCCTGGCGCCATGGCAACCATGGAGGTGACAGCGTCATGAGTCTCTGAACTGTATTCGGTGATCTGCTGGATATTAACTGCAGACAAAGAAACACATTTAAGCCTTTTTATGTGTAAAGTACATATGCAAAGGCACATTAATAACAAACATGAACCCAAGAAACAGAGCAGCACTTCCCCTGTTTATCTGTGGGCAATTATTATTAATTTTTTTTTAAACGTGTCCGTTGGTTTGTCTAAGTCAGCTATTCACTGTGTGTTTATCAGTGTTGCTGTTGTTACCATTGTCCTGCAGGTCTGTTACAGTTGTGTCTGTCAGCAGCTGCTCTCCATCGTCCACAGGAACACAGTGGGCTTCCACTGCCTCCCCCAACTGGATATTTATACACATGGCATGAGATTGTATCATCCTGAAAACACTGGCTCTGACATATAAATATCACTGAGTACTTCAACTGATATTTTGGCCACAGTTTTCAAGTTCCTGAATCAATTCTCTTTTTTTTTTTTTTTATGACAAGAGATTGTTTAGAACAGAACAGAAACCTCCATGTCTACACCCATGTTAGTGGTCCCATTTTGCTGTTCTTAGACATAACGGTGCTTGAGCTCAATGCTAGTGTTAGCATGCCAACATGTTCACAATGATAATGCTGTCATGATGATCTTACTAGGGTTACTTAGGGTTAGTTAAGATTAGTTTAGCACAGTACCATCCTAGCGTTTGCTAATTAGCAGTAAATATCACTAATGTAGCTAATTACATTGTAATTGTAATAGTACTGACCTTGGGCACAATTTTGATGGTCTTGTACTTTACATGGGTATTTCGGTTACTTTATACTTCTTCTGTGCTACATTTATATAGAAACTTTATGTACTAGTTACTTTCCAGATTAAATGTTGCTCTGGAGCCAAATATTTTTGGTAATTTCTTTTATCAGGAATCATTCAAAAAGCACTGATTCTGTTAATTATAAAAAAGTTTCACCATGCATGTCTGCACAAAAATCACAGCGGTCTATCTGAAATGTCAAAATATTTCTCTCCGGTTCAAAGTGGTGGACCGACTGATCAACAGACAGAGACAGAGCTATCATGGCTAAAAATAACCCAAAGCAGTTTTTCACTGTATCTAGCGCATATGTATACTGCTTACCTCCCAGGTGCCCTCCACCACTTTCAGGCTGTGTTTGCTCTTCAGGTGGCGGTTCAGCTCCCACTTGGTGCCATAAACAAACTCACATTCAGGACACTTAAGACCACCTAAACACACACAAAAACTGTTAGTTTATGCTGAACGCACCTTTGGCTCTGTACAAACCGCACACGTCAGGCAGTATCTACACTTACACTTGCCACACTTACATGGACAAAATGTGTCATCAATGGTAGTAATCATTCTCTAACTATGCACTGTATTTATCACTTTATACCACTATTAAAGCTTGTCAAGAGCTGTCTCAAAACAGATACTTAGGTCAAGATGTGGCAGTATGAGAGCGGAGACAGGACCTTGCTGTTCAAGAGCATCAGGGTTAGGCAGTCCAGGTCCAGCATTGTGATATTTCTGATCTGGGTGTTTCAGGTTGTAGTGCCGCTTCAGGGGACCAGCGATGTTACAGGAGTAGTGGCAGTGAGCGCAGCGGAATGGCTACATTGAAAGATAAACGCAAATCAAAAGTTAATGCAAATCAAATATCTGTGGAGCAGGAATGCGCATCAAATACTGATTCATTTTTTTTGTCATTAACATGACAGATAATGGTCAGAGATTAGGTTATATCTATGAACCTTTGGTATCGTTTCATTTTGGTCAAGAAAGTGGCGATAGAGTATCAAATGGGAGTTACAGATATCCAATTTTACCCTCCTGAACAGTGTTTACTACAACCTAATCGTGCATAGTTTGTATGAAAAAACAAAATCCTACTGCTGGATCACATCTTTGATTTGTCTATGACAAAAAGTAATTAAAAAAAAACAGTTAGAAAAAATAAATAACTACATTACAATAAATCCAGAGTACATTTTCAAAATCCCCACACAATGAGGATGAATGACATTTTAAGGCAATTTCATCCTATTGATATTTTATAATTCATACACATGTAGTGGAGTGTAAGGGTGATATTTCTACATACTAAGGCTGTAAACTTAATGTGTATTCTGACCTTAAACTCAGCGTGCTGCTCCACATGTCTGAGCAAGGAAGGTTTAGAGACCGAGGTGAAGTCGCACTCCGAACAATGAAACCGTTTGCCTGAATGAACACAAAATAACAGCTTCTATACTTATTAGCACTTTTCTAGCATACTTAAAGATAACACAGATAAATACATAAAAAACAGCAAATTAGCAGTGACAACAATGATATTAAAAAAAAAAACACATCATCAATGACAGAGAGTGTACGTACCTTCATCACTGTGGCTCAGTCTGTGGCTTTTTAACGTCACTTTAGATTTGAACTTTTTACCACACAGATCGCAGAGGTGACGTCTCTCTGTGTTGTGTCGGTTCATATGAGTCTTCAAGTTACTCCTGCTGCGGCCTGCATAGTCACACAGGTTGCAGACATATGGCTTCAAACCTGCACAAAAGGACACAAATTTATATATACACACTTAATAAGATTTCCAGCAGTTCAGCAAAGACAATAATAACCGTTGTGCAGAGCAATTACTTTTTGTGGGCTTGAGGTACATACAAGTGTAAAGAATTAAATGTTATTTGGTCAAATGTTGGATAACTGGTTGGGTAATATGTCTTATTAATATGCATTTTGTTAAATGGAGGTACTGAAGGCATTAAAAAAAACAAGGCGGTTGAATAACTATAGACTGTTTTTAGTCCGGCTGAAAGCAGCAAGAAAACAAAGCAACATAAACCTGCTGCAAAACATAATGAGCATATGCTTTGCTGGGTTGTTTCTGTTAACCAGCTGTTTTCAGTTTAGAGATTCAGACCTGAGACCTTCACTAACACTTGTGCTGGATTTATGCCTGCCAGCTACTTCAGTTTCAGGACAGATGTGACTTCAATGGAATAAGTTCATCAAGGTAAGCTTAAGCAAACAAGGACTAAAAATCCACTTCCTCAAGTCAAAACATTGCACATCATAGCTAATGCAGATTATGCATAAAGCAATTGCATTAGATTTCCAGATAAATCCGCATGACATAATGAAAGTGCTTGTCTCATAACTTTGATGCAAAATTTGCCAATTGGCATTGCCAGATTTAAAATGTTTTCATCTTTGAGATGATGCCAGCAACAAAAACATGGAGATTTTGGTTTGTGCTTGACCAACAGGCCAATTTCCTTCAACGTCTGTCCTCCTGGAGGACAGCCAAGAGGGGGAGACAGATGGAAGCTGGGATCACACGGTAATCAAGCAATGAAATACTGTGCATGAAAACTGTTTCCACACACACACATCACAAAATCACACCTTGGTGGGCCCAGATGTGCCGTTGAAAGTCACTGCTGTTCTTCAGGAAATAGGAGTCACAGTAGGGGCACTTCTCTGCACGCTGCACCATCAGTCCTTTGCCATGCAGAGGGAGTGTGTCTGTCAATACATGCAAAACACAACACACACAGAATTAAACTGCTACCTTGGAAACTCACAAGTAGAGAGTGACAAAAAAACGCAACCACGGAGGTGACAAAAAAGAAGGAATCTTTAGTCCCATAGTTATAAATATAAAAGTTTCTGGTGCTTGGTTCTTACATAAAATACTGTACATATAACTTTGTCTTCTACTGTGTGTCATAACAAGGAGGCACCGTGTGTTAATAGGAGATGTGAAATGACTGAGCAGTCAGTTTTCAGCCTACAGTTTGAATTTGGTGGAATGAGCTAATGTCAATACATACTCACACTAATTTAAAGACGTGTTTGAAATGGTTTTAAGTAAACAGACATTTGGCGGTAGTGTGTGTGTTTTGTCCATGTCTGTAGATATATCAGTGTGTTCTTTACCTGGGTGTGATGTTTTGATGTGGTGTTTCAGTCTGTGCTCTGGACAGCTGTGCTGACAGACTGGGCAAGTCACGCTCTTCCCCTGAAAACAAATACATAAATACATCCAACAAATGTACCCAAGAGAATCCAGCAGTCGATGTTTTCAACAAGTTATTTTTCAAGTCAGGTGAAGGGCTGCTTACCTGTTCCTGGTGCGTCCTCAAATGGGCTTGAAGCTTGTATTTGTCAGGTGTGGTGTATTTACAGCCAGGATTCGAACAAGGCAGCAGCAGGCCACTGTGCTTCTGGATCTGGTGGCGCTTTAAAGAGCTTTTGGTGATGGAAGAGTAGCTACACTTTGAACAGTAATGTGAGTGCTCCTTGGTATGTGTGCGGACATGGACATTATAGTGGACTTTATACCAGAAGAGTTTACCTGTGCAACATAAAAAAAGACTATTCAATGCTCAACCCAGACAGAGGAAAATAATAAATAACAATGTCATATAAAGTCAAGGAGGTTTCATCATCTCACCACAGTATTGACATTCCAGGTCTCCGTAAATTTTCCTGAGCCGTTGGAAAGTCTCCATATTAAGCTGAGTCTTCTGAAGAGATGAGAAAACCTGCTGGAACGCACTCTGATGGAAAACCTCCGACACCTACCAACAGCAAACAGAGAACAGGTCAGAATGTATATGTCTGGAGGAGAAGAAAAGATGCTTCTAAGAGGAACTCTTGCAAAAGCATATGTGATGTAGTCTAACTAAATCATTTTAAATACAGCATTGCTACTGTAATAGAAGACAGTATCAAGAGGAGTAACCAACATTTTAAGATATAGGAAGATGAACTTCTTAAGAAGGGATCTCAGTTATATTTAGTATAATAGTTGTTATTATTATTCATATATATACTATACTAAATTAATAATAAATAGGGTGACTGAGTCATAATCTTTACTCAGTGTTATCATTACCTTCTATATAAATACATACAGAAGGATATCACATTGGCAGGATAATCAATAGTAATGTTATCATAGAGGAACTAACCAGTGGCGGTTCTAGATCAGTTTTAATAGGGGGGCCAGGTTGGGGCCGGCTTTTTTGTTAGGGGGCACATACAACCCGGAAAAAAGGATAAATCCCTCATTCAGACAAAGCAGTGTTTACAATTTCAGCAATTGTGATTGGGTAGTAAACTGCTGGGACACTTTATTTCTGCCTTTCCCTTCGGTTCAAAATCATTGCAAGAAATCTGTCATTGTATTATTAATGCAGACTCCCTGTCAGGGGGGCCAAAGGGGGGTCCAGACTCAGAGTTACGGGGGCACTGGCCCCTGTTGCACCCCCGCCAGAACCGCCCCTGGAACTAACTATTGGCTTCCACTGAAGAATTTAGTGCTCAATATAAAGTCAAAACAATTAGTCGTTTAATGATAAGTTGGTTGACAGCAGCTATTTTTGATAATCAATTAATTCAACTGATTGTTCAGTTATTTTTTAAGTCAAACCTGTCAACCTTTTCTTGTTTCTCAAAAGTGAAAATTGGCTGCTGTCCTTCAAGTTAACGTTCTATCAAATGAAATATCTTTTAGTTTTGGGGGCGTTGATCAGACAAAATAAGACACTTGATGACATCACCTTGGGCTCAATAGTGATGGCCATTTTCAACTGTTTTTTTTAGATATTTCATAGGCCAAGAGATTCATCTGCAGATGAATAAATTATAAAAAACAATCATTATCTGTGGTCCTCGCTCCTGTCTTTCTCTAGTCCTTGTAATCAATTTACCCTTTCTGAATCTGGAGTTTGTCCATCCTCCGCTTTAGGTGCTGATGACAAATGTGTGTTTACAGTCACATCACACACAATTGTATTTCCTGATGATAAAGATGTGCACATGTTTTTGGCTGCGTCTGTGTTCTCATCAGCTGGGTGTGTGTTTTCTTGAGTCCTGTCCTCCATGAGAGGAGTGTGAATGCTCTCTGGTGATAAAAATGTCTGGCTATTGTCTTCGGTTGCAGGGATGCATGAGTCTGTCATGTTGTCCAGTGACTTCTCCCCAGCTTTTGCTTCATCCTGTCTGTCAGCAAGAGTTGTGGTCTCCATGGAAATGGCTTGATGGAGTAGTTCCTGGGAATCTTGCTGCGCACTTCTGTTTTCTAATTCTCCTTCTTTCCCTTTTTCTCCCTCTATCACCTGCACTTCTTCTGCACTTTCACCCCAAGCTTTATCTCGTTCTTTCTCCTTCTCCTCTCTGTTGTCCGTCACTGCTACTTCCATCTGCTGCCCGTCCCCATCTTGCCACTCCACCCCTCTTACACCATTTCTTCCACCCTCCTCTCCTGTCCTCTCGTCTTCACCTGCCTGCTCTATCCTGTGCTCTTCATTCATCCCTTCCCTCTCCTCATCCCCCCACATGCCTCCTCCAGGCTGCATTAGATAGTAGCTGTTGTTGATGCAGTCGGCAAAGGCTTGTTCCTGGTCCAGCTCAACGTGAGACTCTGTCAGGTGACCCCTCAGCCTTTGAGAGCTGACAAACTTCCCGTCACACATGCAGCACACATACAGGAAGAGGTGCTTCCTGACATGAGCGACAAGGGCGACCATCTTGGTCGCAGCATGGTCACAGAGGAGGCAGGCGAAGGGACGCTGGGACCCGTGGACCAACAGGTGGCGCTCCCGCTCAAGCTGATTCTTAAAGCGCCGGTTACAGGTGGGACAATGGTAGAGGAGCTGTCTGAGGCCCTGACGAGTCTTTAACCTGGACAAGATGAACAGATCAGATGGGCAGGTATGGTATGGTTGTTAGAGGTAAAGATAAATATATATAGTTAGGTGAACTAGTGGCGAAAAATTCGGATCAAACCTGAGTTGTTGGTAACTCTGTTGGACAACAGGGTCTTTCAAGTTATGTCGTTTCTCCATGTGTTTCAGCAAGTTTTTCACATCCGAGTACTTTTTCTCACAAAAGCTGCAGTGCTGCTTCACTTTCAAATGGACTCGCTCTATGTGGACCTGCATTGGCCAAAACACAGAATTGCTGTGTATCTGCACCCTGAAGATTGATCAAAGCCATCTGGATGTAGAAATTCGAATGAAAATCATCATCCCCAAAGTGGGCCAGTATAAACAAAATAAAATAAAACTACAGCAACAAATAAAACCCAAAACTACATACAGAACATGTAATCCACTGACCGTCATGATGATATTTACCCTCAAAGTTATTGTAGTATGATGATAAGGAACAACAACCTTTAACTTATATAATAATACTTACATACATAAACAGTAATAAAGTGCTAACAAGACCTTGAGGTGTCCTGGGCTGAGGCAGTTAAAAGGACAGTGCTGGCAGCTGAACTTCTCTCCAGTGTGCTTCCTCAGATGAACATTTAGGTTGGCTGTAACAAGTAAAACCAAGGAAGTAAGCAGGAGAGACAGCAAGCAGCTATTACAGGAATTCAAAATAGTTTGTAACTAAACAGTATATTTTGTCATTTAAAGATAACAGAAATTACCATGGTCTGTGACTTAAATTCAAGGGTACTTGATTATATACTCAAGGAGCAGTTAAGTCAAAATATTTCTACAGCCCCCTCTCACCCATGATGCGAAAAGGGACACTTAAACAATTGCATAAAAGTAACTGCACCCATTTGTATTGGCATTGCTTCATTTTGCAAACATGTGCCATCAGAAAAAATGTAAACATCAGATAAATACCCAATACGTGGGAACCATCACACACCACCCAAAACTTTTCATTTTCAAGCTGAAATGGCCGCGTGGGTGTAAACAGTCTTTCCGGTGAGCCTGGATGTACCTTTGATGGCAGATGCGTAGTCACAGTGTGGACACTGGAACGGTTTCTCCTGGGTGTGTGTCCTGAGGTGGGCGACCAGCGAGTGTCTGAATTTAAAGATCTTATTACAGAACTCACAGGCGAAGATCTTCAACTGGCTCTGAGGTAAACTGGGAGAAAGAGAGTGACAAAATCATAGTTAACTCATTAAGAGTTGCTGGTGGGGTGGTGGAGGTATTAGTCTATGTTACCTATGAAATAGATTAATTTCTTCGACTAGATTTGAGCTGCACATTTTACCAGTTAGAAAACTAAATAACTTTCAGCCCCTCAAAAAACGGGAAAAAATAAATCTAAAAATCTATTTTCTGTGGGACTGTTAGACAGGAATCATTTATTTACTGTAGTGTGTGTCTTGTAGTTTACAAGGAAGTATTCAGCTATACTTTACCCATAAACAAAGCTACAACTTTGTTCAATCACTGTTTAACAATTTAAAAGAAAAATATTCATACAGTACTTGGTAGCATCTTGCTTGATAGAATATTCCTGGAAGCCTCTGCTGGCTGCTGCTGCTGCTGTTGTTGTTGTTATTGATGTTGTGTCAGATCTAGGAGAGAAAACACAAGTATCAGACTGCTGACAGAAGATAACACTGATCCATTATGTGGATATACAGTTGAAGAGTCAATTGTCATTGCTAAATCTTCTATAACAAGCTTTTTGATAATTGGACTATCTATAGGAGATAGAGCCAATTTCCATTTTATTACCTTGGCTCCTGATATGTTTTAGGATCACCTTCACAGACAGTGGCATCATTCGCAAGGTCTTCTGACTGACTTTGGAAGACTGCAGACTGCTGACGTCCCAGAAAAAAAAACAACCAAAAAAAAATCAATAAATAAGCTCACATAACACTGGGATTCACAGATCCGTTCAGATCAAATACATATTAGATAATGATAAATGTAAAAAATCTGAGAGAGAGAGAACAACACACATTTTATCCCAAAATCATCATATTTCAAATTTGGTTGAAATGCAAAAATCGTACGACAATTTGCGTTTCAGAAAGAATATGTTTTGGAGTACTGCAAATTCGTCTGTCAACAGTTATTATTACATTAATAGTTTGGTTTCTCTGACTGGGAGACCATTTCTAAAAAAGAGATGTTGCCGCTAAATGTAATGCTGCACGTTGTGAACACCACAAATTCAATTCTATACACATTTGTTATATTTGGGTAGAGGTTTAAATCACAGAGATATTTCAAAACCTGTCTGCCAGGCTAGATATACTAAAAGAAAGTGAGAAAATATATGCTAAAGTTTGAGCGAGCCAACCTTTTAAATGCTCCTGTGTATTCGTGTGCCTACCTGAGGTTGAGCCTTGACAGCTGCAGACTCTGTTTGTGCTGAACGGTCCTCTACTGGAACCATTTTAGAAACTCCTGTTGAATTATAGATAATACATTTTAGTTATGAATATGCTTCCTATAACGGTCAAATCACATTTTAGTAAATGTTAAAAAAGTAACAGCACTTGTGGTTATTTAAGGCTTACCTGGAAGTCTTTCATCTTCAGTCAGAACAACACTGATGACTGACTTCTTGTTTCCTGTTGCTAGGCATCCGTCTTTGGGGATGCGGCTTCGGCTGGTTCTTGGGGTTCTGGAGTTGCCACCGTCTACAAGCAGAGAACACGAAAGGGTTCAAACTAAACCTGAACCCTACAATAGAGTAAGAATTAAATTGTAGAAACCTGATCCTGCACTTTAAACTTACCCTTTTCTCTTGTGAGTCCTGGTCTGGATGAGTTTTGTTTTGTATGCTTTGGACCTGGATCTGAACTCCCAGGACCATCAACTCCAGCCCCACCACTGATGATCCCTGAAAATTGATTACTGCTATTGACCAGAATCACTTGAATCACCGTCTACAAGAAAGGTTCCTTTTTTTTCACAACATGGCTAGTTTACAAATTATTTAAGTATCTATAATTATAGTAAGGATAATTCCCAGCATGCTCCCTCAGTCCAATCCAATGTTTTTAATGTTGTTTCCCAAATGCCTCTTTGTCTAATATTAACTTTTGTTATTACTGGTTTGTTACACTCACCATTCTCCTCTGCGTTGTCCTCTTCTTGCTCTTCTTTAAGGCATATGTGTTTGAGGATCTGTCGTCTGTTGCTGAATGAGCGATGACAGTCTCTACATTCCAGCCCCAACGTCCCTTCGTGGCTTTCTCCTAGCAGAAAAAAAAACAGAATACAGAATGTAGTCAGTTAACTTAACCAGCCAATTCAAGATTTGAGTGACACTCCCGTGCAGAGGGTTTTTTTTTCCAGTCCTATGCATGAAAACAAAGAATTATGTGATACATATAAACAGCAATGGTACTACCTTCTATCAAGCTACATTGTCCACTGCCCTCCTCCTTATTCCCTGCTCGTTCACTTTTAACATTATCCTCTGCAGAATGGGTGGAGTCAGCCTTGCCGTCTGTCAAATCAGTGCGAGTCTTCTTTGTTGAGCCTTTTGGTCGTCCTCGCTTTCGCTTCACTGGGTTCTCTGTGGGACGCCAAGACAACAGAAAACACAAAACCACTTCAGACCATAACCAACAATACATAGTGAATATAATGATAATGCTTATACTGTATACTTTTTTAGATGATTTTGTTATTCTGACATGCTAATCTGACCTGGGAGCGTCTCCACAGGCGTTCCTACGAGGGGCTGCAGTGCAATGATGATGTCATCAGGAGGATCCTGTTGGGGGTGTAGCTGGGAGCAATGGGCCAGCAGCTGAGAGCGACTGGGAGAGAAGAGGTTGCACAGCCGACACGAAAACACGGAACAACCTGGAGAGAGGGGAGAGATTAACATAATTTGTCTGCTCGAGCAAATATTGTTATTAAAGTTATGTACCTCATCCCGACTACGCTTATCTAAAACATTTCATAGAACATGTTTTTGCTTTGGTTTGAAAAAATGTATTTAATCATTGTACTGTTTGGCAAACAGACAAATTAATTAAAACTGCTTAAAATGGTGTTACTCCAGTGGACTTCAAAACTGCCTTAAATTAAATTAAATTAAATTAAAAGTGCAAACAATGCTCAACCAGGGAGACTCTTTTTATTAAGTGTTAAATTATCTACAACATAAGGTATTATGTTATTTACAATTTGTTCATTTTTTTCTCTTCCATTTCCCTTTTCTTCTTTTTAATTAATTTTCAATGTTATATGAGTTAAAAGCATAGAGGGGAAAAAAGGGAAATGGAAGAAGTTTGCAACCTTACTTATAAGAGGTGATGGGTGATTGCATGTAGGCCTAATATAATGCTGGAGTATAACAGTGTTATTTACAATTGTTCAATTTCAACCAGCACTTTTGGTTTCACAGCCCACATATGACAGTACAGGCTGCTTTGGGCTCAATCACCTGATACGTAACATGGCATTCACGGTGAATGAGGCTCACACCCTACAATTGGACAATTCTTCAGTCCATCCATTTTATTTAGAGAAAGTTAATTTTCCTATAACAGAGTGACATGTTGCTTTTCTTTTTTTTTGTAAAACTTGACCAAAATCATTATTATGGAAAATACGAGCTAGCTTTTATGATATCTTGCTGCTTTCCTTTTTAAAATAAGGCTCATAATTTTCCTTCGACCAAACGATTTCATCTTATTTCAAAACTTTCACAATTTATAATATAACGTTCGGGGTCATATCGTTGAGCTAGAGGGCTAACGTCAGTCAACTTTGTGCCCTCAGTAGCAAACACGTCAAATCCTTCAAAAAAGCTGTCGTCACCGCCAGCTCTGGACGAGCATCTCGTTCCTTCATTACTAAACATAATTTACAAATTCTATAAACTAAAAAGACATCATAATGTAAACTGTAAAAATCAGTGTGGGCACACGTTTTAAACCAAACACGTTTGTTTATTTTGATAAAGCCCAAACTACCATGAAGACCCGACGAACATATTCGAGTTGAAGCTAGCCAAAATTCTTACCTGCTTTTTGTCCGTCCATCTCTCCAGCGTCCGCACGACAAAAGAACACTAATTTATCGATGGTTTTGAGGCATCCTACGACTTAATGTAATCCCTGAAATAGGATTTAGAGCATAATTTTACATTACGCACATAGAAATTTATGTCGAATCTGCCACACAAGTCCTTCCAAACAGCGGACGCGGACAGCGGGGTCCAGTGTTGCTGTAGTCGGCAGAGCAGCGCCCCCTGTGGCAGGAGGACTGTACTGCGGCCGGTGAGGGAACTACAGCATTCTTGTGGGTTCATTTCACCTCAAAGAAATAATTTTTTCCCCTAGACAATGTAGTTTTGATCAAGTATTTACAGTAAACATTATGTTTAGGATTTTATGATTTATAATTTCCACTAGAGTTGAGCTTAAAGTGACAGATAGTGTCTTTTGATGCTGGGTTTTATGAGATACTTACAATAGTCAGTGTATTACCTGCTGCCGATGACCATCAGCTCTCCCCCTTTGTGGAGAAGCAGGACATTGTACTGCTCTAAACCATACCAGCAAGACGTATTCTAGCCATCTAAAACACTTCCCACCTAAATGTAACAATTTTGGCGCTTTTTGTTGCAGTCAAACTGCCTTTTCCTTTGGTATTACATTCCCTCAACTGTACAAGATCATGGTACTACAAGCGGAATGTCGTGTCTAAGGGAAGGCTGTTTGATGGCAAAAGAGCCAGAAATGTTTAAACAGATATGTATTTTTTAGTTTGGGACTTTTTTGTGTCTATACATCTTGCTGCTTCTATGGTTTACAGTGGTAAAAGGCCCTGCTTCCTGCTGGTGCCACCTGCTGCTTTTCCACACAGGCACAGATAGAAGTGACAGAGATAGAAGCAAATCAGTAGTTGGCGTAACATTAGCGTTTTCACTGATGGAGACAGTTCTTGGCAGGTAAACTTACATAAAGCACATTAAATAACGCTGCAAAAATATTGATCAACATAGACTGATGGACAACAGTTATATAGGGACGATGACAAAACCTTTATTACAATGCAAGAATTTACAGACATACAGACATTTACAGCATTTTATGTTTTTACATTAAAAAAGTGTCCGCTCAGGCCAGTCCCAATGATTAGCAATCACTAAAGACTACCAAACACACACACACACACACACACACACACACACACACACACACACATACATACACACACACATATTCAAAGAAACACACACACACACGCTTCATATGAACAAGTAAACTGTTTTTTGTTTGTTTGTTTTTTAAGGGTAAAAGCTTTTAGGTAAAGATTGTAGATCCTATTTCCTCTCTACATCTCTACTGCTTCTTAACCTCTATTTTACATCCTTTGCTCTCATCTGTCCGGGACATGATGTTTTTGTAACAGAGATGATGAGAAGATGATCATAAGCGACATACTAATTCATAAAATGCTCGTGCCCTACAATCAGCAGAAAAAAATAAATATATATCAATTTTGAATGTGTCATAAGTGTCATAAGCAGTTGGTTACATGCATCATTCAGGAACAATACAGATAAGTAAACTCAACCCCACAAGAAAATATGTATAAGATACTGTAAGCTAGCCTAAAAGATGTGATGGTGCACTGCAATATCTGCTAGGACTGGATCAGTTACTCACTTATCCAGTTATATATCAGTATAGTTCAGTTGAGTGAAAACTAAGAGATCGTGTCATGGACTACTGATTAAAGAAAAAATTCCTCCCTGACACAGGAACATAAAAGAAATATATAATAATGTATATAATGTATAATACCTGCCATGATCGAATTTCCTTTGCACATTATTATAGTCAGTGAATGGAAGGAGTGGTTTACCCAGAATTAAAGTGGAAAAATAGATCCCTTATTTTATATTATTTACAACCGGTTCACATTGCTGTCATTTTAGAAAGTGTACTGTGTCATTATTTAAGAATAATTGACATTTCCTTTTGTTATTATACACATATTTACTTTAAACCTGCCTTGAAATCAGCTGCTGCTAACAAAGATGTTTCCTTCTGTGGGTGTCAGTAAACGGAGCATAATGTACTGTAATGCACACACAGATATGTAAACACATGAGCGCAATGAAGTTATATAAGAACAGTGACAGTGACAAAACCAAATGAAGGCGTTATATTGTAACGAAATGCTCCATATAGCATTTCATTTTCAATGAGCCCTTATAGCTCAAGTAACAGTAGGAGCAGACAAGGAAAAATTAAAAAGGGGGTCAACTTGGAGAACTGATGCCAAAAAATGTGTCCTCAATGGGTTTTTCATGCCTGATAACAACCTCAAAGAAACACTTTGAAGATTATGCTGAGGTTAAAACATATTGCAAATATGAACAAAATAATTACCCAGCTGGCGCCGGATGTCAGTGTAACGTCAGGAAGACATTGGACATGAGACATTTTAGTTGGAAATTAAAATTGGCCCAGTGTTGGCTAGATGTTGAATTTTGGTTGGAATTCAAAATCTGATGGTCATAGATTGGGTAGATATCAATTGCCAATGTTGGATAGACGCTGAATTTTGTGTACCTAACAGAACCACTAAAAACCAAAGCCAACTGAGGAAAATCCAACTGCATTCATACAAAATATCCAACATGATTTGAGGTCCTTCAATCAACCTGCCACCATATCTGTCCAGGTGTCTCCATATGTGCATGCTACTGTTTATATTTGAATTGTTGTAAATTTCAATGTGATTAATAGGAATTAAAATATGACCCAACTTTCAAAACCAAAAGTGTTAATAAAAAGCAGATATGCCTCAACTATTTTTTTTTGTGATTTTCTCTCCCTCCCTCATCTTTTCCATAATTTTCTTCACTGTAAACTATATTATGAAGCAAACATGCCAATGAAAGACAAGAAATCTTTACAAACAATTGCTGAGAAAACATTCAAAAGATTCCCAGGGTACACTTGGGCTAATGACACCCGGGTGTTTTAGTGTTTTTGATAGTGACACAAGGCTTGTGTGGTTGGATTCCTGAGAGCATTTGTTGAGGGGTACAAGGTGTCTTTGTGTGTGCGTTTGTCTTCCTGTGCACGTGCGTATTTACGTGTGTCTGTGTGTGTGTGTGTTCACATGGTGCAACACTTGTTCTTCTGTGTGTGAGAGTCTTTGAAGCGGAGTCTCTGCTTGGATCGATATTTCTCCAGGTAGGTCAGCTGTTTGCTATTGATGGCTCCCCGGCGCTTCCTGAAACACACAAAAAGAAAAACAATTTATGGTGGAAGTGAATATTTAAAATGCACATTTGAATACTTGTATTTCATATAAACAGAAAATTACAGATATAGTTTTGATATTTTATCATCGGTCCGGATGAGGATTCATTGGATCCATTACGGAATGAGAGGAAATCCATGACGAATACTCTCCTGCCATGATTCATCTCTTGCATGATGAAAACATTCCCTAACGTTTTGTTAATGAAGCGCTCTAAGTGGCAGTGTGCGTTCCTGTCTGGCCCCTTTGTCTTCTTTGACACCACCACCAGATGGCACCAGATGAAAACAATTTTAATTTTTACAAAGTCTGTTGCTCTGCTCTTGTAATTTGTTGTTTGCACGTTGAAGATCTAGTATGCGGTATATACACTATACATAAAATGTACTTACTGTCTGATGAGTTGGATAGCATCTTCATACTTCATCCCACTCTCAATCAGAGCAAGAGCAACCAGTACAGGAGCCCTGTGTGCATAAATATACACACAAACACAGAGTCACGTTTGATCAGTCTGATGTTTGAGTTAAAAATAATGACAGTTCATCTGCACGATCCTAAAAAAGTCTCAGAAATGCTGTTTGGAAATAGAATGATCAGGCTGCAGCTACTGTTTCTGTCTTGTGTTCGGTCATTTCTTGCCAACAGCATATATGTGTATATATATATATATATATATGTCTAAGATATATATATATATATATATATATATATATATATATATATATATATATATATATATATATATATATATATATATATATGTTCATGCACTTTCTTTCACTGTTTGGAGTGTCTCTTACCTCCCCAGTCCAGCCACACAGTGGACAGCCACGCAGCATCCTGGGTCCTCTTGAAATTTCTTCTTCAGCAGACTCAACCAATCATCAACCAGTTTACTGGGAGGCGGGGCTCCATCATCAAATGGCCAGTCCTGAAAGAAAAGGCAAAAGAGTTACTACTGGCACTCTGTACTTTGAGGGTAAATGCTGTACATACGTGTGCGTCTGTGTTTAGTGTGTGCTCACCACCACATTAATGCCATCTTTCTCCAGTGGTGTTTTATCATAGGTGACATCACAGACTCGAACAACTGTGGTGGCCCCGTAGCGCTTCAGGTCCTGAAGGGAATGACAGAGGTAGGAGATAAAATTAGTTCAAACGTGTATTAGTTGTATCAGTTTCCATGCCATCAACAAGTGAAATGACACGAGGTACTCGATGTGTATGTCTACACACACACATACACACACACACACACACATACACACAAGCACATATGTTACCTCTATGAAGGAGCTGAGTGTGCTGTCCGTCGGGTTGTGTGTGATAAGGAATCTCATGTTCTTGTGGCACAGTTCCACTGGAGCGGGTCGGTTCATGGTGGCCAGTATGACCTTTGACAACCCTGGATGACCTCCGACCTTTATGTGTGAGCAGTTAATTGTTAGTCATAAGCCCAATGTCCACAATGAATGACTGTATATAACAAAAAAAAAGACTGAATATGGTTTAAAATATTTGAGTCACACTTTTTAAAGTTTCTTAGACATTTGCTTATTAAAAAAGAAAAAGGTCTGAGCGATGCTTTTGCTGCTCTCATGCGATTATTCTGATTTGTCCGTGTATCACTATCACTCTGACACCAGTAGGCTTTCCTCACATGACATTTTAACATGGCCCAGTTGGAAAAGCACAGGTGTATATAATAAAATTAATGATGCCTGAATTCCGTTTAGCTGCTTCAGTTTCAGGGCCCTGCAGCCGCTCACTCTCACACCGGTATGGCTTACTGACGCACTCGAAAAGATCAGAGCCATCGTTTACGCTATTACTAACACCTGTGCGTTTTTTCCTCATCTGCATGGTCAAAACGTCTGCTGTAGGAAAGGGTGCGTTCCACTGAACCTGAACACACACCCACTAACCCACTTTGACATATTTTCAAAGGCAGTTAAACCTGTTAGCATTTTAAGAAATCTCAGAACTCACCACAAGGTCAAATACTAACAGTTCCTTTATGTAACTTCCACGCAGTATAGAGCAGAAACAAGCCAGAAATCCGTGTGAACGCTAGAAGTATCTCCCTCGATTTTTATTTCAACGTGGAGGCCTTATTCAAACGTGTCGCTCAGCTCAATTGGGACTCTCATTCATACCTTTCATTCTGTTTAAATGTTCTATATTTTCAGATATTTTACTCACTCAAATTAACTGAATGTTCAGAATTCCCAAAGTTTCACACTTCTTCACGGTGTTCAACTCAATTTCATTCGTAATTTCAGCTAGCAACTCCAAACTTTCACAGCTCTTTGGACTTTCTCACGCAAATGTAACTTCTTCATATCATTCCTACACAGTTGTAGTTTAATGAAATTCTCAATCCTCCTCAGATTTTTAGTGTGTCTTGGGTGGAATATTCATCTCTGACATCATCTTTAAGGGGGAGAGCAGCTGAAAGAAGAAAATGTTGCCCTCATGTCCACAAATTTCCCTCTTCATGTTTCAATTTATACTTCAAAATGTTGGTAAATTTGTGCTGGGTTTACACACTGCAACTGCAAGTCAAGCAGACACATTTGGCACTGCGAGCCTCTAAGTTCAGCTGCTCACAAGTTAAATCAGGAATGTAGATCAGCTCCCAGCTATAGGTCAAGTAATGCAGTTCAGCTCCTAACTTTTTGCATCTTTCAGCCCATTCCCACTTTTCTAATAATTCATATTGCTTCCTCCACTCTTTCATGCATTTTCTCTGTGAAAGTTCGATCTATCCGCTCATTCTTTCAGCAAAAAACTCGAACTTCAAGATGTTTTTTCATAAAATATGGGCATTATTGAGCTTTTAGAGCCAGAAATTAAATTTCGCATCAGTTTTTTTAAATAAATCTTAAATATTCCACATCTTTCACACATAATTGATATTATTTCATTTTAAAAGCCAGCAATGCAGTTTAGCAATAGCTTTTCAAAATTCAACATTCACACCACAGTATCTTCAGAAACTGCCTTCTCTAGTGGGATACCAGTGTTCAAAGAAGGATGTAATACTGCAGCTAAAGATCCTAAACCCCAACAGGTGCTTTCACCTGTAAGCTTGCTGCG
Source organism: Sparus aurata (assembly GCF_900880675.1). Taxonomy (NCBI): domain Eukaryota; kingdom Metazoa; phylum Chordata; class Actinopteri; order Spariformes; family Sparidae; genus Sparus; species Sparus aurata. The sequence goes on from NC_044203.1 coordinate 17,364,389, forward strand.
ACCTCATCTCACAGCTCTGTGGGCGGATACAAACTGTACCTGAGGTTCATCTCCCTTACTGCTCAGTTAACATCTCGCACATTTATTTGCACATTGCAATACCAGTATCTACTGCGACCTTGCACAATCTAGGTCAAACTTTTTGCACTACTGGATAAATCTGGACATTCTTCACCTACTTTAAAATCGGTCACACTCTGTTTATATTTATATTCACACTCTATTCATATTTTCATATCTTTATTATGTCGTTTTTATATATTTTTTGGTATTGTTTGTTGTTTTGCACCCACATTTTTATTGATTAGGGTGTATTTTATCATTTCAATTTCACTGTTATGAATAGATATATAAATACTTCCCTTAATAAAGTCTTAGATGTAAAAAAAATTTTTTTTAAATGTCTGTCTTATCAGTGTCTCTGTGCCAATGTAGAAGAGTATCTCTTCTACATTGGCAATGCTCGTGTGCACATTATTTGAATATGATAAGAGGGATATGAGTGTATTTTAGGAAGGAATTTTAATTTCAATAATCTTAATTCAGAGATGCCTCACATTCCATGAAGCAAACACAGTCACTATTTTAGAGTAATGATAAGGACCAGGTGTCTTCAGAGTCCTCAGTAAACAAATGCTGCGTAGAGAGCAGAGCAGAAGTTGTGCGGTAACAGGTTTACACTTCCCAAGAAACTAGGAGAGGCATATCTGGCAACTCCTCTTCCCAGAAGCATTGGCATATTGACAGGGTGACAGATGTTATCTGTCAATGCATTTTTAATCTATTTATTTTAAGGAGGAAAAAGATGAGTGATTTATACTTCTGTGCAAGGCCTGGGACATAAAATATTGTCGGAAATTAATCGTACGCCCCTGGAACGGAAAGCCAATTTCAGCTCATACTGACCAGAGTATAACTACCACATAATTCACTATTTACTGTAAAGGTGGTGCAGTGCAAGAGTAAAAAAGTGAATAACTTTTGCCCCCTCACCTTTAGCTCAAGCTCCAGCAGTTACCTGCAGTGTCTTCAACTTATACCAGGTCTCAGGTGACTCTGGACTTCCTGTTTTGTGGATCTTCTTATTAGGAGACTGTTTATAGCCGTTCAAGGTATTATCCCAATTCTGAGTCCAGTCGACTTGTATTACCCCATCAGTTGACTGTATCCTATAGTCCTGGAGGGTACAGGGTGTCAGCTCTCTCTCTCTGTTTTGTCTCTTTGTTTTTAATCTCTCGGTTTGTCCGGTACTTTTCTCTCTTTGTCTCTCAGTGGCTCTCTCTTTCGTTCTCTCTCCGGTTAGCTTTCAGTGCCGACGCTCCACTTGTTACCCCATGAGCTGGCTGGTTCAGAGGGCAAAGGCCAACCGTCCTTCAGGTTTTCACGGCGGCAGGACTGTACGGTCCATTCCAGGCAGGGTCTAAATGTGTTGTGCGTGGCAGTAGTCACCACTCCGCCGCACAAACTCCATCAACCAACAATTCTGAAGTACAAAACAAATTGAAAGAAAAGTTTACTTTTTAGACAAGCAACTTTCAGAACAACAGTCTGGAAAAGAGGGACAGGTACGATTTCAATAACTCAGCATTTGTTTCAGTATTCTTAACACAGTATCTATAAAATCAGCCCATACTTTACTGCAAAATATACTAATGATAGCCTAAATCAGTGATGTGGAGGCCAGCAGGAGAAAGATGATTGGTGGATGTAAACGCACAGACAAAATCACAGCACTAGTTACAGATAGTTTCAAACATTAAATAAAATCTACAAACATTAGGACCACTGATATATGCAAGTGAGTTCTGACACTGCCGTGTCTGAGAAGTCAGTTTTGTGCACTGCACATACACATACATACGCATGTACACATGCATGTACACACACACACACAACACAACAAAACTCATCATCTCAAACAGCGTCTGACCGGTGTCAAAAAAAAAAGTGTTCCTACTTTCATAGAACAGATGACAGATGCTGCACTAGCTAGAAAATCTAATACATGATGTGGCTCACAATATATTAAAAAAAAGTTATTAGATCAGTCTGCACACTATAGACTAAATTCAATGTGATCCAAAGAAAAAAGAGACAAAATCTGAAAACTGGTGATCAAGCTAAAGTACTCGAGGACTATAGCAGGTCCTCGTAGAGGAGGTCTGGAATGATTCATTCTTTTGCCAATTTACTTGACAAACATTGTAATATGAAGTGGTTGCTGGCCAGTGAGTGTCATATGGAAGAATCAAACACAAAGAGCAGCATATTCTGGCATAGCATTAGGTAAACTTTTAGCTCAGTTAGCTCAGTTAGCTCAGTTAGCTGTGCAGCTAGTGGTCCAAAGTCAGAGCTCGGAGTGGTTTTATAAAAAAGGAAGGGTTGGGGCTGGCTGGTTAGCAGGCTAACTTCAGTAGACATCCCTGTTTGACATGTCAAATCTCTTCTTTCTTTTACATTCTGCCTGTAATTTTTAGTTAATTTTTGAATATTCAAAATAAAATTCTTACATACTGAACCTTTAACAAAGATAAACTTATAATTATGGCTGGTTTACCCAAAACAATATTGTGTCATGAGCTCATTTACCTTTACACTAATGTGAAAGACTTCAGCCTGAACTTCATCAATCCTTTAATATGCAAATACGGTATACTTGTCGAAAATTCATGTCTGACACATTCTGTCCAGGTAAACATGAAGTACTTGAGAAGTACTCAGACTGAATGCAATGGACTTATGTGAACGTTTTTTACCCAGGCCAGGATCTGACTAACAAATGCTGATTATCGGCTCCACTCTACAGTAGACATTTTGGCGGCGAACCAAGCCTTCTCACAAAGGAAGTTTCTAATGGCCTGTCTGTCTGAAAATGCTTGTGTAACTCACAATGTTATGGAAAAGGGGGCAGTGGTGTGGGGAAAGAAGAAGGTGGTCAAACATGTAAACCTCCTCTTACTTACATGCCCAAACATTCAGACAAACAACCAGGGAAAGTCCAGAGGTACTCTGGGTAATCTGTGGTGACCTCCTCACCTCAGCTCTGGCACACACGCACATAATCACATGCCATCTTACTCACTAACTCCTCCAGAAGAGTGGAGTCTCTTCTGGAGGTTGTTGACTATCTATAATTAGGAATTTATCCTGTGTTACAGCTAATCGGGATAGAGGCTATTATTTTCCACCCGGTCAATGTGTACAACACAAGCGCAACACCATGAAAAACTGAGACAAACAGGACATCACACAGAGGGCAGGTTCACTGAAACGTAGACAGACTCGACATTCAAAACAAGCTCTAAAGCATCTAGACATCAAACTAGTTTATGTGTTAACTTTTCACAAGTACTGCAGTCACTTTAGGCATTTAGCTGTCATCTAGAGCTCAGTGACTTCATTTAAAAAACGACAAAGAATCATGAGGGAAATGGCAAGACGGTAGCAGTAACTCCAATTAGAACTGTAAAGGCGATCCTCCCTGTTACCTTAGAGCGCAGTTTGGTTTGTAAAAACAGGTGTGTCCCCAGTTGGTCGTCTGGCTGCCTGGCTGTTTCCCTGTCACACACTGGGTCAGGACCCAAAGGAGTTAAAAATGGATCTCAATATTATTTCAGAGCCATGTCAGGGCTGCCAAACTTTCCTACAGTGCCTGCAATGCGAGGCTGAATTAAACACAAGTAAGCCTGTAGGTTAGTTGTAAAGACAAGGCAGGTTAGTAGTAGCCTCAAATAGGTTAAATCCTGTTACGGCACATTCCCCTCTCTTGCCCTTCAGTTATCTGGTATAGAGGAGGTTTCCTCTAGTAGAAGCTCCAATAGCAAGTCACTCTGGAGAACAAGATGTGCTAAATGCCTAAATTGGAGATGTCTCTGAAAGCCTACAGTGCACAGCCTTCCCTCTTACCTCAGTGGGCAGCTTGGCTGCTGAACTTCGAAATCCACAAACCACTCACTGGCAAAGTCCTGCAGCAGCAGCAGAAGCAGCAACAGCAGCGGCGGCGGCGGCAGCCCTACAACAGTGTGAGTGCTGACAGACAACCAGCTGACTGCCTGTTATAGTAAACCCCTGTAGACACTGAATACCCTGCAGCTGTATTTATAGCTGTATCTATACTAGCGGCTGATTCTATGACACATCAGATTTTTGTGGAAACAACTGACTCCGATGCTAGTGCACTCCTGTCTCCCTGCTCTCTCAGGCTGTTCCAGTGAAGAACTGTGATAATTAGACTACTGTGAAAATTGCTTTTCATGCTACACGTTCTTACAAGACTTCTTGAAGCAGGTTGCCACACTTCTGGCTGTGTGTCAGCATCAGGAACTTCTCCCAATTACGACCTAATGTTCATTTTTTTCTGGATTCAACCACCAAAACAACAACAGTATCTACTGAGTGATTCTCCTTACCTGCTCTTAAATGTCATCTCCAACCACAGACTAAACTTCAGCTCCTCTTGCCACAAACGAGTCCACCTGCTTTAAGTCTTTTTCCACTACTAGAGGCAAAAACATTACAAAAATGAAGTCCTTCTGCAGCAACCTGTAGCTCTGCCCCGCTGTGACACTGAACTATACACCTCTCTCTGCGCCTCCTGGCCTCTCAGTTCCTGCGGCAGTGAGCTCTATGTGCCAGATTGTAGCTCTACCTTGCTCGTAGCAGTAGTGCAGTGTGCAGGGGCTGAGGATCTGCTGTGAGCTGGTCTAATCAGGCTGAGCAGCCATCTGACCCTGACAGCCCTGTCACCAGCAGAACACTCTACAGTTAATGCTCTTAGAGAGAGAGAAGAGCCTATCCCCCTCCCTCCCTCCTCCTCCTTCTCCTCATCTTCCTCCTCTTCATCCAGTCTTTTTTTCCCTCCTCTCTCTCATGAAGAGGTGCCTTTTCTCCCCCTTCCTCTCTTTCCTCACCTCTCCTACAGGCTACAAGGTTCAGTCAAGGAAGCGTGCGGTCTCACATGCAGTCCAGTGCACAGGAACAAAATAAAAGCAGATTAGTGTTTCCAGATTATGTTTCTCTCAAATAGAAGCGAAATAATTTGTGAAATTGTGGGTCTAATGGTCTTTTTTCTGCCGTCACACGTCTGTCTGGAGCTTCTCTTGTTTTCCTCTCCTCCCTCACTCCCCCCTCTCCCTCCCTGAACCAACTAAAAATAGACAGTCCTTTGAGCCACCAGACAGATTGGACAAGTCGAACCTTTGAGTCTCAGTTCATGGAATTAACTTTCTCCTTAGCTGACAATAGCTCCAAGTTTGTTGTTGTTGTTCTCCTGCGGCTAAATACCGTGTGAAGTCATGTTTCATCGCCGTGTGTTTGGCCAAAAAATTAATACAAAGGGTGAAAAAGTGCAGGAGCAAACTTCTAAAACCAACACGTATTGAAGCCTTCCTCCAAGAAATCCATTCAGCTTTGGCTTTGGTTTTTTTTTTTTATAATTATTTCTGCTTCATGCAATTTGTTTACAAGGTTATGGGAGGGATACTTGAGTCTGGAGAGTCACAAGGCACAGACTTTTTAAAGCAGAATAAGCTGGGGCCTCACCTCACTATCAATCACTTTGAGTAGAGGTTAACATGACTGTTCAGCCAGGCACAGTGCTTTAAAAAACACCTCTTACTCGCTAAAATTAGCCGAAGCACCACTTGAACGCTTTCCAGTTTATTGCATTAAAACGTGTTTGTGATCATGACTTCAGCCTCAGTGATTTCCTGTGTGTGCATGTGTGAGCTGTGATTCCTGCACGCGTTCTGGTGACAAGTCATCCGCCACTGTATGAACCGACGGCTGGTTTTCTTTAAAGTGACCTGTCACCTCTTTTATTCCAAGTTTAAATATAGCCACAAGTGGGGATTAGCGGGTTGCGAACACAAAGTGACAGTTAATGATAAAGACCTCCGGAAAGGAGAGGTGCAGGATGGAAAAAGAGACGCCTTTACTTTGCCTCCGTGTCCTTAAAATTAAGACTTTGACTGCAATCCAACCAACATCTAAGCATAGTATAGAAGTGAATATGGCTCGTTCACATTCTGTACCGTACGTGCGTTTAACAGCTTTTAAAGCACAGGTGTCATCTGTATGTGTGCAGTCAATAGAGACTGGAGAGTGGGGGCGAGATAAGGGCATGGCATGCAGTAAAAAGGTTTAATTGGGATGTTGCAGTACGTGTCTGAGGCCGTGAAGCGGATTCTTTTGGTCACAGTTCTTATTCATTGCCTCAACAGTAGACTATAAACATTACATAATTATAGAGACAATGGGGGTTTATTGAAGTGTACTCACTGCACTGCTTTTATCATCAACTAAAATAAATAATAACATTAATTATCAAACCATCAGTACAATATGGTGAGTATGAAAAAACTAACCTGGGTCAGTACACTTGATTCACCAAAATCTAACATTTGTAGAAAATGTTGTCTTTAATCACATATTTGACACTTTATGATATTTTTTTTTTTTTTACCAAAACCCTTTTTATCCCTCCAGCCTCAATGTTTCACAATTTCTTTTTTACACAAATGTTAAGAATCTGTGAGTCAGTTCTGGTGTAATTTACAGATGCACTAGCCAGAGGCAAACCAGGCAAATGTTTGCAGCCCCTCAAAATAATTTGGAAAAAGAGGCCAAATTATTTTGCAATGATGGCTATATACCCCCTTAAAAATCCCATTAAAGCACTATACTGTGCACTGCTGCTGCCTCAAAAAAGCTTTATGTGTTTATGATCACTAATTATACTGGTTACAATTGAAGAGGGCCCCTGAAAATCTTTGCCATGGGCCCCAGCAATCTCTAGAATCGCCGCTGGTACTATTTTATCATATCCTTTAAAACTTGTTGGAGTTAAATTATATTCTTTTTTCTTGATTCCTAATTGTATCCAGTGGTCTTCCTGGGATCCTGTTTACATATCAACCACAAAAAGTATGAATTAAAATTGCATCAATTGAGCAAATAACTCTACTTATGAAACAACCAACACAATTGTGTACCACAATAATAACTCATAATAGATACACAATCGTCAAAAAACACATACAAATATTTGGATCAACTTGGACTGTAATTTTGTTATAATCTGTTTGGTTGACAAACATACAATTGAGCAAAGCAAAGTACAAAGAATTTTGTGTGATGTGCCGCTAAAACAGGGTCACAAAAAATTACAACCAAAATAGGCCCAGATCTTTTGCATTTTAATGTATTTCATTCAGTTACTTACTTAGTTTTGAACAAACTACACATTAATATCCACCTGGAATCCTCCCATTATCTACTAATTGTAATTGTTTGACATATGCTCAAACTCTTCCTCTAGCTGATCCTCCTGGGGACCAGTCCACTGCAGTGTGGCCATCTGTTTTGATGCCACAAACAGCCGTGCGCTGGCCTGAACATGGTTGCTGCAATGGTTTCTGGAAATGTGAGCTGACACCTTGTAGGTCAGCCCTCAGCTGGCAGTCTTGTGCTTTTTGAGAGGCCTAAAGGACACTGTGGGCGCCGACTGAAGCCTGACGAAAGCACTGGGCTGACCTGCAAAGATTTCAGAACTGAATCCTTTAACCACAGCTACATGGAAATGCCAATGAAGTGTTCGAGCCTTATTTGTAACAGCCAAACATTGCAGATGGTGACGATCGTGGTAATTATGAATCATTATGTTTCGACTCACTAATGCTGATCTAAAGCAGCAACTATGAATAGAGATAATTTATTACTTTGTTTTTCATACCAAACCTCTCCATGAAGCAATGCCAACCCAATCACAAGCATAGATGTCAGCAATGTATGTTTATGCAAACCATGGGTATGTTGCAACTTCACATTTCCTGATGCTGTCTAGCTGGTTAGGTTAAGGTTTCAGGTTAGGAAATGATCATTGTTTAACTTACCTGGTTCTGTCCTCACAAATATGGCGGCCAATTGTCCTGATGTCTCGTCAAAAACATCTGCAAGCACGATAGGGAGAGGTTTTCCCCAAGCCTGTTCGTACCTGAACAGGTGATCAGCCAGATAGTAAACAACACCGACTCCCCTCGCAGTGCGCTAGGCTCCCAGTCCGGGAAGAATCGGCTAATACGATCATTAGCTGTACAATAATCTGAGCTAACTAGCTAACAGCAGCTATGGTTAGCAGCAGTTAGCAGGTACTCTAGTGATATGCTGACCCCTATTGGTTTGGAGTATAAATTTGACAGGTTTCCAGTTCTTACATATGGCACCTTTAAATTCAGTAACAGAAAGGTTTAACAGAAGAGCATGAATAAAAAAGATTGAACACTATGAACATAACTCTAATGTTTTGCACATGTGTGTTTTTAGGTTAACAATGTTTCATATGAGTAAAATGTTGTTTACCTGTTGTTTAACTAGATTCCTCTTAGGCTATTTTTGGCATTATGTAATCATTGGTGCTATTTAAACCTCCTAGCGCCATTATTGAAGGGCTCTAATCTGGCTCAAAGTGTCTCGTCTGTTGTATTTGTGTTTGACGAATACAAACTTAGCTTCCAAAAAGAACCGTCTGATCTAGTGACATAACCGGGTTGAATAACTGGCTGGTTGCCGGCCACCCTTTTATACAATGGGTAACTGCTTCTATCTCCACAATACAGATAACACAGCTAATGACACTATAATCAGTAATGGCTTTTACACTACAAAGTAATTACAGCAGGTAATTCCCAGTTAATAGCCCATATTCATCTGTTGATTACTCAGAAAATGAGGTCAATCTTCTGAAAATTAACCTCCTGACTGCTGACGTCTACATAACTTTTCCTCTGTGTCATTCACTCCTGATGAGGTGGGAGTGGAGGTCAACATCTACACTGATTTACCATGTTGGGATATACAATTACACAGCGTACCCCCATTCCCTGTGCTAGTGTGTAATTCCTTCCCTCAGGCACACTACTCATGCAGCAGTGTGAAATACTATGTAATTCCCAGAGCAATAAGACGAAACTGGATATGAAAAGGAAGCATTACTGCCCACAGCTGTATCTTTTATAATGTAGCTGCCACTTCTAGGAAGTGTTAATGACATCTAAGTAGCCCGCAATCACATAATGCCTGAGTCCAGGTTTATACCTGTGTTTAGAGGATGTGTTGTAGTAGCAGGTGCATCACTGTGCTGGAAAACTGAGCCTCTCATTGGCTGGGAGTGGATGTTGGAGTAGTCTCAGTATGCTCTGTGGCGGATCAAATGATATTTAAGGGGTGTCCTGTTCTGAGCCATGTTAATATTTTGAGGTTCAACTAGATTACTCGAGGAAACACACGATTAAGTGTGTCAATGTGACTTAGTGCTTATCAGTTTACAGTTGACTGCAGTGTACCATGTTGTAGTTGCTGTGTCATTGTGCAGAGCCAACCAAAACTTCCAATCACGATGCTGTTACCGTCATTGAAATGATATAAGAAACTAGCAATTTTGTGTTTAAGTCTGTTTCCCAGTCAAATAATGTTTTTTTAACCATTCGGATGACTTTTGTAATGTAACTATTTTATCACAAATATTTTACAGCAATTTCAAACTTAATAACAAAACTGAACTTCCTAATTATTTATCCATTGATTGTAAATGACCCCTCGCAGCCCACCTGCAGTAACCTCACGTAACTTTGGGAATCACTTACCCAAATAATGCAATACTGACTACTAAGAAGACTGAATACGATAAGAAGAAGAACAAGAATAAAGATAGGAAGGCAGAAAAAAACATCCTACACACATTTACATTCAAGTGCTTTTTGCAGTTGTGAAACTAGTTAATAAAATTGTTCTTTGGTTGATTTGCTTCTAACCAATAAACATTTTGAACTGACGATGATGATGACAAGTACTGTAGCCTATATATGGTCTGTTTTAAGACAACATTAACCAAATAGGTTCACTGCCTATCTGTGTGGATTTAATGGATCTGTGCTTTACATTTTACAGTTTGAGGAACTACATATTGTGCCTTTACAACAAATATATAAGCATACATCAGTATCAGTAATCACGTTTGTAGACTTATTTTCATCAAAAGCCTTCTCATATAATTAAAAAAAAAAACTTTATTTGGATTCTCAACTATTGAGTTACACTTGCACTTGAGCCTCGCGCTGCTCTCTCACCATCTTTTGGTGTCTTATTTGTTCATTTCTATGTCTTTCTAATTATCCATTGTTTCACAATGGATCATTGAAAAACAAATGTTTTATACAGTATATTTATTATTTTATCATCTTGTATTTCTTATGCCTGCCTGTTTGTTCATATATTTTATTGTTCTTTTCTGTCTGTTGTAAATAAGTTTAATAAATTATTAGTATTGTTGTTGTTGTTGTTGTGTTTTTACTCATAAACATGCATACCCTCAGAGAAACATGTCTACAGGAGAGCTCACACATTCACAGGAGGAGGTTCAGAGGCAAATAGCACGCATTCATACTAATACACACCCACATAAACACATACATGCACACACACACAGATAACAAACACACACACACACACACACACGGAGTCAAGCATGTAGCAGGCGGCAGCAGCTGCTGCATGTATAATTAGAATGTTTTGAAAGCTGAGAGTCAACCAGCAGGACTTTCACCTGCACAGTTTCCATGACGACCCGCTGTCAGCATGACAATACAGCTTTACAATGAAAAGTAAATTATAAAAGTCTATGTCACTTATATAACTTCTGGTGCCCCGAAGTGAAGGAAGCAAGAGAATGAAGAAAGAAAGTGACGAAAGAGTTTGGATACATACCCTGATTCCACCTGTTGTTATAGAGGCAGTAAACACACAGAATGTCCCTATCACATGTGCAGCTAGTTATGCAGGAGGTTACACACCAATACTTGTAACTCAACAACCACTTGACCATATGCTGAGATTTCTGGCGTTCAAAACTTTCCATCTCACCGTCCATCCCGTCTGCCTTGGAACAGAGACACCCACACATGATTTCAAGCCAAAAAAAGCTCTAGATGACTTCCCTAAATGGACTGTTGAATACATTTAATGCAGAATTAAAGAAGTCCAATTGAAGCTATATGAACATAACCTGAGTATTAAGCTCATATAATTTACCAAAGAATCTGCAGAAAGTTAGTTCATTATATTATTATAATGCATTATTATAAACAATCTAATGTAAGCAATGGTATGTTTCAAAATCAAGGTTTGTCAGGTGAAAAACAAAGCAGAGCAATGAGACACTGTCCCTCTTTCTGCTGTCAGTTGACAAGCCCCATCCAGAAAGTCGACATTAGGCTCCATCTAGTGGACGATATATGGAAATGGAAATGACTCAGGAAACTGTATCTCTTATCCAGACAGTTGGGATGTAGAGCTTTTTCACATTTATAGAATATTTCACTTACAGCAGCTTTAATAGATTCATGACCTTTTATAAATTGTCTCTTTTTTCTTTCATTTAGGCGGTTTCCCCTTTTAATTTTATTTGTTGATCAAAAACGGGTGATTAACAAAGCAGAATCCATCAGATCAAACAGTTCCTGCCCCCTGCACTTAGACCTGCCACTGGGCCTCGCCCCTCAGACAACCACCAGCCTAAACAAAAAAAGGTATAAATTCTTGTTCGTACTCTCATACTCTGCCATTTAACTGCTCAGTTAAAGTGCAGGTAGCACTAGCACATCTGCAACCATGTCTGTTCCTTCAGTAAAGGTCTTGAACCTCCTCCTGAGAGGACTGTGGAGCAGTATGAATATGACTGATGAAAGTAAAAAAAAAAAATTATGTTGGGTTAGTAGCAGCCCTGAATTCAGCACATTACTCTGTTCTCAGTTGGGTAAGATCAAATTCCATTATTGAATGCCTCTGTTGTAGTTATAGCATCTCTTCTACAAGCTTAACGTGCCACTTAGGGTGCTGATTTTACTCATTTGGGACATGGTATTTTTCACCCAGCATCTAAAACATTTCCAGTTTTATATTTGTTCAAAAAGAAGCACAGATAAACATACAGATGACAAAGGAAGACAGAAATAACGTGAAATAGAAATTGAAAAAGAAACACACACACTTCAGTTGGTCGACTTTTTCCAGTTGAATTAGTGTTAGTGTTTTAGCATTAACAGTATTGAGAAAGCAAACACATTTTAACAAGCCACCATCTTAAAGACTTCAGTAACATGATGCTGCAACAGAGGTGGAGCTGGATGTGAAGTGATGAGCAATAGGAGCTGATTCTTGCTGTTGGAGTGGCATCTATCAGCAGGTGTGATCCACTGAATTGGCAGCAATTCCGGCTGGCAACAGGCTAGATATGGACAAAAATATCTAGAGCTGTAAGGATTTTTGTTTTTGTTCAATAAACAGTTATTGACAGGTATAACTATACAAAGGGATATTGCACCACGTGTGTAATTGCAAAGCCACACAAAGTAAATGTAAAATAAAAGGACAGGTTGATGTTGTTGGTATTGTCAAACCTCTTTGTACAGTCTGTGACACGTCAGTCACACGACACATACTGACATATAGGACAGTGGTCAATGGTGAACTAGGCTAGCAGGCCAAAGCTTAGTCAGGGTTAGTATGATGTTTAGAACCAGTGTGACGTGAGGCTGAGTAAGACCCATCTGCTGCCCTCTGCTCTCCAGCCATCACTAAATGGATTAAACCTTCTGCGCACACGGCTCTCCTCTAGCTGTGTGTATGTGCGTTCCAGGCAGTCGTGGCATTACGTCTTAAAGAAGGCGGCCACAGCGCAGTCTGCTGTGTTTCCACTGCACCAGCTGTTACTGTCTGAAGCGCAGTCTAACTGTCTGGACCTCATCTGCATGTTATAATCTATCCATCCAGGAAATATCCTGTTGTTGCAAATGTAGTGTTGTACTGCTCAGGGCCACATGACTGGGAAGGGAGCACTCATTCATTTACCCGCCCTGATTCTTGCAGCTAATCCTTAAACCTTTGACCTTCTGCATCATGTAGGAAACACCATTTCATTTAAGAGCAATCAAATCACCTCGGACAGTGCAAAGCTATTTGTAGATGTATGTCTGGTCCAAACAACAAAACAGTGTGGTGTGGTTTACAGTCAGATAACCGAGAGGGTGATTCAATATTTTTTAATGGTCTTTTATTCTTTTAGGTTGTGGAATATCCTCATTACAGATAGATAGAGGGTTTTTTATGAAGGATTTTCGGGAAAGAGCAATGCCTTGTACATGGATCTAATCGTTATACGATTGTTCAACCACATTAAAAAAAATATAGGCAGAAAGAGATAAAAATACCTCTGAGAAACATTTCCTTTTGTCATTGGTAAAGTTCATTAAACACTGTGGGGGTGGTGTTTCAATCATTTCATCATTATTCTTCCATTAAAAATATAAATAATACATTTTCTGTTTGAATTATGCTGTTTTTATCTCTGTTTAAACAGCCAATATTGAAATAAAGAAGAAAAACATCCATTTAATAGGTGATTCTTGAACTCTTGAACAGCAGTGTGATTGGAAATATTGCCACAAAAGTAATGCAACATCTAGTTTACCTCCTCAGTCAACAGCTCTGTATCTGTAACTCCAGCACTGACACACCCATTCACACTATTATACACTGATGGCAGAGGCTCCATGCAAGGTGCCAACCTGCTCATTAGGGGGGATACAGTGATTCTTTGCTTTAGTGCCCTACAATATTTCTGTGCTCAGCCCTTCTCACACACCCATGAAAAAGCCATCTGGATCAGTTCTGAGTTGAGTACCTTGCTCAAGAACATGCAACTGAAGTTGGGGGAAAGTCGTAGATATATCAGTAATGATATGTATAGTAATGGTAAAGCACAAGTTGGTCTTTAAAAGGTGCATTCAAAACATAACAACAGTATCATGGCTATTTCAAGGTTAGACTAACCTAAGAACTTGAGTACTTTTTGGGAGGATTTCTTGAGGCTTTACCTGTGAAAAGGGATTTATCTGTAGTGCTGTATAAGAGCAACATGACCAACAGCGAGGTCAGACTGGCTGTCCAAATTAAATTAACATACTGTACTAAGTCATCAGGAGGAGGGTCAAGGTTACTGACCTGCAGGGAGCTAAACGTTTCGCTGCAAGGAACAGATGGCACTCTGAGATTAGACATCTGACTGGCTCACGGCTTGGCTGAAAGGTGTTATGATTCCCTTGACAACCCAGGGCAAAAAATAACAAACTTTACTTGTGATTTTAATGGAAGTTCCCACCAATCAACTTTTTAACAGGTCAAATGAGTAATTGGTTGCAATATGTTTCAGTTGCCCTGTATGACGAGGAATAATACATCATTCAAAGCTGATTTTAAGATCAATCTAAAGTTTAATAAATGCCTAGAAACCCATAATTCGATGAATCCTGAAGGGAAAACTTCATTATTATGTGTCACCGCAGCTGGGGATTTGGCTCAAAGTATCTTAAGATGCATGAAAAACTTCACAGTGAGGTTGTGTTTCTTCGGATTGTGCTTAATTCCTTCCAGAAATCCAGTGTTGTCTCTGTGGGAATGCAGCAGCCTGAGGTCAGATTAAAGCAGGAAGGGACCAGTTGGCCACGTGCGGGCCAGTCTGGAGTTAAGGCTTAGAGACAGATCAGTGTCGGAGGATATATAAACCAGCTCAAACAAATAGTCAGTCACACAGTAGTGCTGCTCTCAGCTGAATTTCTTACTGCAAGACTGGCAGTGCTCGGAAATACAAATTGCTTCAAGAATTAAGAAGAAGTCAAGATTCAAGGATCTGCACTACAAGCAGGACATCTTCATTACATCTTCTTCATTTGAGTTGCGGTCTACTCTGCATCAGCAGCCATGGTCCTGGAGGAGAACGAGTGCGACTCTGTCTTTGTGCCCCAAATCACAGTGAGTGTCCTATTAGAAAGAGATTAGGTTAATCTTGAGGCTGGAATTACTGTTTCAGCTGTAATCCTTGTGCAAAGTTAAATGACTTTTACTCGATATCACTGGGTTTCACTAGTCTGCATGGCTACATTGACACAACACTTCATATTCTTCTATTCAAAATAGTTTTGTATTCAAAACGATAACGAAATGAAATCAACGATATGGATGCAGAGACTAAGGCATGGTTTATACCAAACTGACCTGTTTGATTTTATGCAACATCTGTCCAGTTAAATACACAGTAAGTTTGCACAAAGGCAAAGAAGTATACAGCACCACCTAGCTGGAACCCTATTCTTATCTGCAAAAAACCCCTCTCTTTCCAAATGTATATCCTCAGCCAGGTGCACAAACAGCAGCATGTATTAGTGATCTGAATGTGTGACTGAATCTGTGTGTTTGTTTCAGGAGGAGAACATAGAGACTCAGTATGGAAAGCTCCACTGCACCATGACAGGAACTCCACGGGCGAACCGCCCTGTCATCCTGACATTTCCTGATGTTGGACTGAACCGTAAGTCCAATCTCTCCATTGCAGTATTTATTAAGTTTACATTCTGCATACACTGTAGAAGTGGTGGAAAAAATCAAACAACAACAACCTGTAAACTTGAACACACGTTTTTTTGAATAACATGATTTCCAAGTTAAGATTGGCGTATCACAAGTCAAAAAATTTGATTTCTTACAATATGACTTTGGAGAATCACAGCTTGGAACTAACAAGCTGTGACTCTCCAAAGTGATATTGGTGATTGGTGTGTTCATTGTTTCTTCTGAAGAGCTGTTTGTTTTCATCGCCACTAATCCAAACTCCTTGTGCATTTTGAATAAAGCACTTTCTGCATTTTCTAAATTCTTTCTTTTTTAATTTCACTTGGACAGGATTGTAAAACTGAATTCTTATCTTTTCTCATCATAGACAAGACCTGTTTTGAGACAATGTTCGAGCACATGGACATGCTGGAAATCATCAAAAATATGCCTGTTTGTCACGTTGAAGCACCGGGACAAAATGAAGGAGCCAAAACTCTGCCTACCGGGTCAGTACACTGTCACCTTTATCACTCTCAGACTGCAGACTGAGTCTTTATTTCTTTCATGTTGTAATTTTAACATTATTTTGTTTGCTAGTTATAAATGTGCTTGCTGATGGTTATGTTGACTTTTGAATACTTAGGTACACATACCCTACTATGGACCAGCTGTCTGAAGCGCTGCCTGCTGTCCTCAAACACTTCGGGTAAGACAGAGCTTATCTGATGCTTAAATACTTTTACATCTGCCCTTTTAAATTGTAAAGATTTATCTCAGTTTTGTCCTTTTGACTCTGTGCCCTGCAGGCTGCGTAATGTGATTGGACTGGGAGTTGGAGCAGGAGCCTACATCCTGGCTAAATTTGCTGTGAGTCCAAACATTTTTCCTCAAAGAAAAGAAAGAAAAAAGAAAGAAAACACAATTTGACAGATCTGAACTTGGTTGTGGTTCCTCCAAGTGTACGAAAGCGTATGGTAATCAGATCTATGCGGGAATTATTGAACAGACCTTTCCTAAAATAAGCTACACAGTCCCAGAGGTGGGTTGACACTGACAAGCTGTAGTCTCCGCAGCGTCTAACAGTAGCCAGGTTATAGATTAAAAAATCAAGAGACGGATCAGAAAGACAGTAGAAACTGATCAGAATCTATGGCTGTCGAAATGAAGGATGTGATCTGTTTGTTCAAGAGCAACATGACAATAAGACAGTTGTAGTTGTAAGATAAAAACAAATGAGAGAACTGACAAAAGAAACATTCCAATAAGTGTAAATGAGTTGTTGAAAGTCGGATCACTAACCGGTCTTCTGTGTGTGTTTAGCTTAATCACCCTGATCTGGTCGATGGATTAGTTCTGATTAACGTCAACCCCAATCCTGAGGGAATAATGGATAGCGTTGCAAACAAGGTAAACTACATCCATTGTGTGTTGCTTTCAATCTACACCATTGCCTTGATTGATTGAATTTCACACTGAATGCAGCTGATTGCACATGTGTGTGTTACAGATCACCGAATGGACCCACACTCTGCCAGACACCGTCATCACACACCTGTTTGGAAAGGTAAGTTATCTGGTTTTACTCTACAGTGGTTGGCTGCATTAGTAAAAAATCTTGAGAAATGAGTCATTACATTTCAAATCCAAACATCCCCCCTAATTTTTCAAACCGTTTTTTCAGGAGGAGATTGAGACCAACCACGACCTCATAGCTACGTACCGTCACTACATCGCAACGACCATGAACCAGTCTAATGTCAGCCAGTTCCTCCGCTCCTACAACAGCCGCGGCGCTCTGGAGGTGGAGAGGCCTGTTCCTGGAGGAAGCATCAACGTCAGAACGCTCAAGTTAGTACAACCACATTTAGTTAACCACATTTTTCACATGCTGTCCTTGTTTATTGTAAAAAGTTGAACGTTTCTAAATATGAACTGTAAAGAGAAGTCAGTCTGTTTCTGGTTAAGACATCTGAACTTATGTTACATAAAGCAACATATGATCTAACACAGTAATCCCAAATACCTGTTCAGGATCAATCCTGACCTGTCTGTCTGTCTTTTTAAAGGTGTGCCACTCTGCTGGTTGTAGGAGATAATTCTCCAGCTGTGGAGGCTGTCGTCGAGTGCAACTCTAAACTCAACCCCACCAAGACAACACTGCTCAAGGTAACCGAACAACTGCCTCACCAAAAAGCAAATAAATAAATAAATAATTAGTGATGCTTATTGATGTGACTCTAATGTGAGGGACTGGAGCCAACACCTTACCTTTGCACTTTGCTCATCTAGATGGCTGACTGCGGAGGACTCCCTCAGGTGGACCAGCCAGCCAAAGTGATTGAAGCTTTGAAATATTTCATCCAGGGCATGGGATACAGTAAGTCACCATTACGTCACCCTAAAATAGAAGTGTTTAGCACTGAACGTATTTCACCTTAATGTCTGTACAGGGGCCTCACTGACCACTTCTAAATTTAACTTCCTGTAAATAATGGGATTATTGTAACCCCACATGGGTGGTTAGAACAGAACAGAAGAGGATAAAGGCATTTATTAGGGCTGAATCAATATTGGGCCATATAAGTTACTGGGTTAAATGTGAAATTCAATAAATAAAAAACTCAAACAATAATCTCTCCTCCTCCTCCAGTGTCCAGCGCCAGCATGACCAGACTTCGCTCACGGACAACCTCCAGCTCCAGCATCACATCCTTCGATGGCTCTCGGAGCCGTGCACACACCAACGAGTTGCAGCGTAGCCGAACACACTCACGCACCGAGGAGAAGCGCGGGCGCTCACACACCGACGTCTCCATGGAGAGTGTTTCTAACAGTAACATGGACCATATGATCTCAAAGTCCACTGAAGTGGCATGCTAGAGTGCACTCCGCCCCAAACCCCAAGCACTTCTATCCAATCATACCTCATCATATCTTTCCAGATAGCTTCTCTCCTCTTTAACTTCTTCATCTTTCCTTCATTCATCTTGCCCTTTCATCTGCACTATGTCTAGCTGACAGGAAACACACCTCCATGTGACTTCTTTGTCCTCCCTTTGTCTCCTTATTCATTAATCAATGTAAAGACCCTTTCCTGTGTCTTTTCCTCTGCATCCAGTCGCTCATCCAACCTCAGCCTCTTTCGTCTGTATCCTCCCCTCAAATGTTACTGTATGTCTCTACCTCTGTATGTCTATTCTCCCTTTCCCAGTTCACGTCTTTGTCTTCTTTCCTTTCTTCTTCTTCTCTCCCCCCTGACAGTGACGTTGTACCAGAGATTCTTTTGCAGGCCTCCTCATTCTCTAATATGTATCATGGTGTACGCCACATGAGGATATTGTGAAAGCTGCAATGTATTATTTGAAAATTGAGTCCTGTGATGCGTATTCATGTGTAATGAATGTAATTACAGTGCTTCCCGGTGTAAAAATTGGATGTTCATAACTGTAGGAATGTTTATTGATTATATGCAACTGTGACAGCTGCGTGTTATTAACTGCAGGAATGTGTTATGAGCATAGTCAGATCACAAAATGTTTTTTAATGCTTTGCAAGTAGCATTGTTACTGTAAAGATATGTTATCATTAACTTCTTGTAAGTATCTCCTGTGCTATAAGTAAATAAATGTTCAATTGTAAATCACCATCCATCTGGGCCTCATTTATTCCAACTACAATCGAAAAACAGAACAATCTAACTTCTCATACACTTACTGTCATAACCAGAGACCTTACAGTTGCAGTTTCATGTCAAGAAACAATCACAAGCACTTATAAAGTGGGACTTAAATCCTTGACAGTAATAAAAGCAAAGAAACATAGTTTTGACAAAATATTGCCTTTAGATCCCTGTTGTTCATAGAAACACAATTCAAAAGATAAGGGATAACTTTAAGAAAAGATTCATTTGTCCACCCTTACTGCTAAGTTATATCTCTGTATAAGGCATATCAATATAGAAAGAAAATGCCATCAAAATCTCTTGGGCCTAGGGGTTAGGCTAGTGCTATAGTGCCATGGAAAAAAAAAATCTTTAAAGCTTTTTGTGGCTACAAATCTGATACATTGCCTCAAGTGATCTCATTTTAGTCTGAGGCTAAAAAAAACAAGTCATAAAAAAAAAAACCAGGTGGTTGTGTGTAGTTTGGAAAAAGGCGAGCTATCTAGACCCTGACTGACTTCTAACTCGATCGCCAGAATAAATGTTCACAATGTACCCTTCTTCAAACCATGGACATGTTAAAACTTTACATTTCTAACTGAACTTTTTTCAGGTTCAATTTTCAATTTTAGATTGTGACAACAATGTTTTTATGGTCTGGTTTGGTTTCACCAAAACAAACTGGTTAGGGCAAGAAAAGGGTCCTCCTCTGGCTTAAAATATTGGCTCTGGTTCCCAAAAACATGGCAGGAGATGTCCCCACTTCTCATCAAAAATATAAATGTTTTAAAACCCGACTGGAAGGGTTTCCTAGCTTAACATTGGCTGCTACTCGCAAAACACACCTACATCTCCGAGTGAACTGTTTACAGGTGAGTTGAATTGTGGGTAATGCAGGTACAGGGTTTTGACCAGGAATAAGAATGAATGAAGAGGAAGATTTCTCTGGTTCTTTTGCATCACTTTTTGTCAATTTCTTAATTTTCTGTGCAAAGCTAAATACGTAGCATATCCGTCTATCTGACAGAAACATTTGATATCAAAGTTGATTAGTAGGTATTATTTCAAATAGTATTTCTATCAGGAGCAGCAACCAAAACACAAGTAAACTTCTGTATTTTGTTTTTAAAGAAAAAGGGTAATCTAATTGTTGTTACATAAGTCTTTATATTTGGCACACCAAAGGTCAATGTTATCCATCAACATTGTTTTTCTCTCTTTCCTGTGATTAAATTCACCATTTGCCACCAATAATGGCTGCCACAATGATAAAACCCCCCTCAGTATCATGATGGTGGGGCCTCATCTGCTGTTCCCTTGTCATCACAACTGATGATATGTGTATGTTCACAACCAGATTAGATTTTATTGAATCCTCAATAACATTGTATTCATTAAGTAGTCTTCTGAAGAGATTGTAATTTGTTTAAATGTGCTCTGATGACATTATAGGCTGACACATTTTGTCAGGGATGATGAGACAAATCCATTATGCACCTCTGCAATCTGTCCACTAGGTGAAGCTCTAAATCCTCTGCTGTTCTCTCTTGCTGCGCTTTACCAGCAGTCACACACCACTGGGTCAGGTTATGTAGCCAAATAACATTCAAAACACTGTGGTCAATGCAAAGTGTTTGTCATGTCTATCATTTTCAATGTCACTCTTCTAGAACAGCATCAAGGATCTTTGTTCTTTCACAGAAGCCTGGATTAAAATTCATCATATAATAGTTTGTTTTAAATCCTGCTTTTTCTCCCCCAATAACCATGCAAACTCATAAAGCATGAGAGATGTATTCATTTTAGTGTCTGTTTGCTAATTCTGATTCTTTTTAAGCAATTTAACCAGTTGTCAGTGTTTGATCTAATCATGTGCAAAGGGTGGGAAAATGAAAGGCCATGAGAGCAAAACAAGAACTTTGCATTTAAAAACAGGAATCAATCAAATAACTTCAGCGCTATAAATATGTTTCCCCCTTTGTAAATCTGGCAGCTGATTTTTGATTGTTATGTCTGCGATCCGTTTTTTTTTTTGAGGAATTTCCAGATGTTAATGTGTGAAATATTGCAATCTCTTATTTTCTTTGCTTAACAATCTCTGTGGCCTTCAAACAGCATTTTTTCTATATTCACAACTTAATCCAGCATTATTCAGTTTAGCAATGCGGCAGGGCAATCGGGCACAATGCTGAGCCTGTTGTTTCTGTGGTGGAAATATGTAAATATGTGTGGTACATCAACCTCTCTACTACTTACAGTACAGTGGGGTTTTGCTGCATACGGAATCTGTAATATGCTCAAGGTTACTTTACCTTTCTCCTTCTCTCCCACACTGTTTAATTATATAGGAAAGATTCATTTTACATCAAACATAATAGGTTTTTCCCAATAGCTGCCAAGCTGTATGACTGCCAAATGCGGAGTATAATGGTGGCCCAGCGGACATGACGTCATTAGTTTTAATCCACTTAAGTGTCATCCTCCCTCACACCTCAATTTGTACAGTAAAAAACATCTTTGAACTGAGTGTGTGTCTGCATATGTGTGTGTTTGTGTGTGTGTGTGTGTGTGTGTATATGGATATTAGCCACATGCATGAATATACTGTATGTGTAGGCTGGACTGTGTGTGTGGGCCCATCAGTGGATGGATTGTTTTGGGCTGTTACTGCGAGACAGTGGAGACACACAGATCCAAGACAGCATAACGGCAGTCGGCATCAAAGTCACGATAATATTGGCTGGGTGTATGTGCGTGTGTGTGTGTGTTCTGGGTGCATCTTTATTTCAAAGCTTCTTTTGTTTGCCTTACATTATGAATCTGTGATGAATAATGTATGACATAAATCTCTGATGATTTCATTTAAACATGAGACACGACTGTGGGTTCTTAATGTATCATCTGTTTTCTATCATTTCACTGTGCTTTGGTGCACTGGGCTGCATCATAAAAGCACTAAATCCTGCACACTTCCATCCACTCCGGCAGACATTTGTGATTTGTCCTACAAGGTGGAAGTGATGGTGGCTGCCCTGCCAGCACAGTGATTACTAGCCCAAACTTGAGAGCAATTTAATTTCTGCTTCACTCCGTAACATATTGCAGAGCGAGATAAAGACTGTTCTGTTCAAAGACATTAGTTCCTGCCCCCCGTTACTTTTATCGTCTTACCTTCAGCAGGCAGTTTTTATCACTGACTGCAACTCAGTTTATACAGATGTTCATTCAGTGCCATTACCAGTGAGGCAAAAAGTCATTATCGTGCACAAACACTGCAGTACTCTGACAGTGGTAATGGCAGTTTTACTTTCACACCCTGCAGTTTATTATGAATGGACACTTCTCTGACACCCCTTCCCAACATACAAACCTCTTAAAAAATAAATATCCAATAAACGTTTACTTTACAGAATGTGTTTACATATATGGTTTTTGAGCTTTTGAGTTTTTGGTTTTTTAGCCGTGTCAACGCTTTACAAATGCATTTTAAGATGAATTTATTATGTTTACTATATGCGATATACCACATGATATGGTGAAGTATAGTGCCTCTCATATTTTCTCTTATTTGTTTTTTTGTTATGGTAGCTCATATGGACTGAAACATTGGTTTATGAAATTAGTGGACACTAAACTGCCATTTATATCTAACTTAAATTCAACTTTGTTAAGATAGTTAAGCTGTTCTTATACAACAACAGGAGTGTTATGCTGCTTTTGTATGATTGATGATTCATTGATGATTTATTTAAATGTATTTGTGCATTTAATCATTATGTGAATGCAAATTGACTCTACAATGAAAAATGTTTGGATCTCTGGGCCTGTGAAGGCTTAGATTACGTCAGACAAGTGGTCTGGAGCCATTGTTATGTGTTTTAAATTTTGGAAACAAGTCCCCATGTATGTCATGTGATAGGAGATGCTGCATTGCTGATTTGTTGTGAAGCAACAGATATCATTTGTGGACTTTTCATCCTTTAAAGTTCATGAAAAAAAATTAAATATCCTGCTTTCATTACATGTCTTTGTCACAAGAGTTTGATAACAACCCTTTATGGTTTGCTGCAAAACATTGTGTATATCAGATATTTTTTACTCTCCATATCGGTATTTAATGTTTCTATAGGACAGATGGAGTTTCATACTGTTTTTGTATTTTATGGGTATGGTTTGGTTTATTATCATGCAACCACACCCTGACTTTTGGACCTCTAGAATTGATTAAATCGATAGCTATGAGCTCTTAAAAGAAAGCGATGGAGGGGCCGAACAATAATTATTTGTACTTTCATAAATTATTCCCTATTAAACCATTATAGGCACCCAAACACTGTCATCATTCTGATCACATACTGTTCTCTGTGAGGTAATACATGTCAGCAAGCTTTTTACCGTCCATCACCTTGATATCCCCTCCTTTTCATCCGCGCCTCATATGACAAGAGCAATGATGAATATCATGAACCTGGGCTCTTGCATAAGAACCGTTCGGGCACCCTCGCAGTGGACACGTAGGGCCCCTCTCCTCCTGTCAGATGAGCCCCGCCAGCTGCAGCCATGTTGGAAACGCTCAGGCTCCAGCAGCAGCAGCAGCAGTGCTAACAGCTAGCGTCAGTGGACACCGACTGCCGGGCACGGCGCTGTTGTGGACAAAAACAGACAGGGAGAGGGATTCATAACGGAGGGATACAGCCACCAAGCCGGCTCTGATAGCAACACCTATACAGATATAAAATTCATACCTGCTTGGCTGAAGAGGTGGCCGGTTACGGGGAGCAGTAGCGGCCGGGCTCCGGGGCTAATTCGGGTGAGTATTGATCCATCTCGGGGGGCGGATTAAATGGGGAATAGCCCACCGTTAGCTGAGTTAGCTTAGCATTAAAGGGGGGTAACAGACAGACAATGGGGGAAAACGCCAATGCAATACAGGAGGGAGTGTTTTTATGAGCTGGTTTGAGTGTTTGAGGTCAAATATCGTGGGCTGAACAATGTGAAATATTGGTCATTTTGACACCGCGGAGTCATTTGTATTCCTCACAGACAGACAGTGGTGCAGTGGCCGAAACCACCCCTCTCTCTGTTTCTCCGGTTAGGTGCAAAGGTCCAAGCCAAGGAGGATTTCTGTCATGCAGAGCAGTTAACCTGTGGCAAAAAAAACATCTGTGTTTTGATGAATAGCGAGTTGCTCAGACTGAGGTTCACTGTCGGGAGCAGCGGTTTGGAGACAAAAGGCGGCAGTTGCTTCTTAAACCTGTCCGTCTCAAGTGTTTTGGGTTGTGCTTGTCAACCACAATACTGTCCACTTATCCTTATGGTAGGCCGAGTGAAATGTGTTAATATTTGAGCCAGGGCTGGTTTTAGGAGAGTAAATCATCCCTCTACAACGCCTGGAGGGATTACACTAATATTTAAGGTGTAATGCTACCATTTATTGAACTCAACAACAGGGTGCGCAGGCTGGTGCCCAGCAGCCTTGTGGATGTGATTAGTCAGTCTTTTCTTTCTTGGTTTCAGGGACTCAAAGCTGCCCTGTCACGTCTCTCACAGATTTTCTGTTTTCCTGCCCCTTTACCCATCTTGTTTCCTGCCTTTATGTAGCTGTCACCCCTGATCACATCCCCGTAAAACACCCCTCAGCAGCCAAATCTGGAGGCTCAGGACCCCAAAGTGTATCCTCAAATATTTCCTCATGCTTGTTGACTAAAAACAACGTTAAATAATGAATGACATCCAGCTGAGGCAATATTTTTAGTCTTTTACGCTGGGATAGAAGCTTGACAAGGCTGGTAACAGCTCACTTACCAGGAAATAAACTCAGAATATGATTTAATTTTTACAAACGATGGAGCACGTGCTTCTGGCTTTTCCTGAAAAAGGGGATATGAATAGGGCTGCACACATTTAATTGCCGATTTATCTTCTTTCACTATTAATCTGTTGCTATTTTAGTCTGCAAAAAAACAGTTGTGAAAAGCGCTCATCGCAACTTTCCAGAACACAAAGTGACATCTTCAGATTGATTCCTTTGTCCAAAATCTAAAAAGTTTCCATAAATGACAAAGAAAAGCAGCAAGCTACGAACAGATTTTCTCGCAAATGACCAACCAACCAATCGTTTTTGACCAGATTTGACCACATGTCAGTGAGTGAATTAAACGAGAAATTTCACATCCTGTAATTTTTCTGAAGTGACTTCCCTTCCAGTGAATGACCACACGCTATAGTGTAGATGTTGTTGAAATTCTAGTTAATGTTTACTAGATTGCATGTCCACAGTGCGATTCATGGGTTTTATTCCGTGGTTACACAGAGGTCTGTGGTCAGATAAATAAAAACCTGACATCTGCATTTCAGTCATTTTTTGTGCCATCTGTCTTAACATGCGTGATCATTGTGTGAATAGGACGAATCTTTCTCACTGGACATGCAAATCCTCGTTTTTTATACACTGGTTATTCATACAAAAGATGAATAGAAGGGCATGCACTCTGCTGCGGCTTTGTTTCTCTTCTGCCTGTCTGCTCTCCTTGCCTCCTCTGCCCTTTACTTCCACTAATCTGACAAGGCAGGGATGGAGAAAAGCAGCATTGATGATGTTGGATCGATCTTTACACCTGTCTGTTTTCAGTCAGGAAAAAGATAAAGACTAGGGACAGTACAGTGTGTAAAATGGGAAGGGAGAAAGAGAAGTAGTGGGAAGGCGAGTAGAAATGAGGGAAGGAGGCAGCTGTTTAGAAATGAAACTCAGCCCCCAGGTGTGTCAGTCCGAAACAATCAGTGGGCGGGTGTTCTCCCTCTCCTATAAGTGACAGCATACAGTGCAACGAGGAAGTGGAGAGATAGAGCAGGAACATACACAGGCGTATGTGATTTAGCAGAGGTTCAGTCCTCTGTCTGCCGACTGCCAACATGCAGTTCTGGGATTTCCTGGGCTGCACCAATGGAGGTATGGACGTGTGTAGTCATACTGATGGCTTGGGGAAGTGTGTTCGGCTGCGATTGGACTGGGTGTGTGGGTGCTCTGTGCTAGGCAGGTAGAAAGGGTCTGGCAGGCTGAGGGCTGGAAAGGAATTTGCGCCGCTCACCGCTGTGCAAGCAGTTGCATGTGAAAACCTCACAGACAGGTAGAGTGTGGAGCACAAACAAAGACAACGAAGCCTCTGATACAGTGTCAGACTGCTCCGTTTTCCTTTGATAAACCTGGTTGACTGCTTCTGACGGATCTCACAGATTTGACAAGTGAATAAATTGGCACAAATTATGTGGCTGTGTTGCCCTGGATGCTGGATTTTGTTCGCTCGTTTTGCCTCTTAACGTGTGCTGTCCTGTCCATATTAAGTACTTATTTTGTTGGCTTATTTACCTGCGGTTTTAGGTTTTGTTTTATGAGTGGTTAGCAATTTTAAATTCCCATATACCTGAAAATCTATAACTGTTTAATGATAAACACTGCTACCACTACACAGTTATTACTGTTGTTCCAGCTGTTTCTGTCATCACTATTCTTTTTGTGAATATTGCTACCACTGAAACTACAATTCCCGAAAAGTGCAGTCACTTCTCAATTTAACAACTAGCTTGTTCATTTATTCAGGAGTTACTTTAACTGTTGGTTAGAAGATTAGCGTTGCAAAAATAAATTGATGAGTTGTTAACTATCAAATAAATCCCTGACTATTTCAATAATTCAATACATTCTCCGATTTCCAGTTTCTTTAAGTCTTTTTTACTGCTTTACGATCATCAACCGTGAATATGGCTAGTGAACACACAAGATATCGGAGGACGACATTTTGGGTTCCGGGGACACACTGGTCAAAATTTTTCACTGTTTTCTTCATTTTATCAACCAACCACTCATTGAATCAGAAAAATAATCAGTAGGTTAATCTACAATGAAAATAATAATAATGATAATAATGAGCTTTTGATATTAAACCCTCACAGCTGTCTTACAATTTTTTGTGCCTTGACCAGTTTTTCTTTAAAGTCATATTGTGCGTCCAAACCTTCATTCAAACAAGCTAAAAAAGGTTTATAATCAACTCTTGTATGTTGCTCACATCTGATATTTTATTCACGTCGTTGACTTCACAGAGCAACTGCATGGAATCCGATCTTCCTGACTCTTTCGGGGCAGCCACGTCTGGTCAGACCTGTACCACAAAGAGTTAAACATTAGATATCTGTGCCTGTAAAAATGCAGCTAAACAACCAAAGGCCACCACTGCGATCAAATGTCACTGTTCTTGTCCACAGGGCTTAACGTAGGTGTGCAACTGACAGCCGTGTGTGGAGGGGGGTTTGCGAACAAGTCAAAAAACAAACAAGAAACATCTGGCAATTGATACTTCAGAGGAAGTGTAAGACATTTTGTAAAGCAAATGGAGCTTGTTATTTGTTAGTTAACAAACCGATGTGTCACTATGATGGTCTTCAGACCTATAGACATAAATGTATTGTGTGTTGGTATCTGCATAGGTTAGTAAACAAAGACACACGTGCCGTCTTAATCTATAAAAGATGACTGTAAAACTCTGCTTTATAATGTCAGCTAAGTTGTGTTGTCTCGTGTCCTGCCTCAGTTGTGGTTACTTTGTTGTGCTGTATTGAATTCCAACACAGCTCTACCTCCAACACCCATCCTGTGCCCCAGGCCATGTTTTCTGCTATTGCGTTAATTGGTATAGCTAAGATACCTGATAGGTTGTGTCATATTCTTTCCACTCACATAGAAGAATATAGATTCACCTAATCCGTAAGTGAGTGTCTGAGCTGTGTAATACAGTTATATTTGCACTTTAGTAATTTAGCTAACGCGTCCATCCATTAAATTTCACTGGAACGATTTGCTGTCAGACTATATAAAAAAGTTAGATCTTGAGCTCATTTCTACCTGTTTACTCCCTGTTTGTTGAGTCTAATGCCGTCATGTTCACAACACCTGTGAAATGACTGGAAACATGTGCTCCTGTTGTGTAATCATCAGTCTTCCCCTATTTGCATCCATTGCTCACTGTTTTGCTTAACTTATTCCATGTGGTCAGCACTCAGTCAAATACTTTGACAGTGAATAAACTTGTAGTGCACCTCATCAGGATGTAAAGTTGTTGTTTAGATTTTCATTTAGTTCAAGATTTATTGATAAATTAATGGGTTATTATTCCAAACAAGTTAGTGTGGCTTATTTTACAGTCCCTATATCTGTCTTCACCTTTAGCCTGGAAATTGGAGAAATATACAGCACAGCAAATGATAATAGAAAGTCAAGCTGAGCAAATTATCATTGGAGAAATCTCGTATCATGCTTCAAAGTACATACTCAAAGTTGCATTTACAATGATCTGCAATCTTTGCCTTCTTTTTTACATGACTTTGATTTTTCTACTGAAATGCATCCATAGTTGTGACTAGAGGAGCAGCCAAAGAAGTGAAGTAGATGTCATATATATATATATATATATATATATATATATATATATATATATATATATATATATATATATATATATATATATATATATATATATATATATATATATATATATATATATATATATATATATATATATAAAATTTACAGTACGGATAAACATGAGCAGGACTGGATTCATTTTAAAATTTGACTAATGTTTCCACTTATCGGGTTGTTTAAGTATGTTGCACCTCAAGTGTTGTCAAAGTAGGAACAGATACATTAATCAATGGCTGGACAGCTCTGGCGGATGCTTTATGCATCTTACAGCACACACATTTTCTAATAGTTCATTTAAAAACAGCAAAGCAAGCATACAGCTAAATCCCAAACACCATTTGGTGTCTGACAGAAAAACCTTTTATTCTCAGTTCCTGAAAGAATTTAGGGATGTGAAGCTTCCACGGCACCCTGGAGATGCAGTGGATCAATGTATTTGTGGATGTCAGAGCGTTTACTTTGGTGCAGTGGTACTGCACACCGAGGTAGAGCCGTAAAACAGCTTGTAAAAACAGCTTGTTTGTGTAAAGATTGTCAAACTATAAATCTGTGAACTCAGGTAAAAACAGCGAGAGTTGGACCAGAGACGGCAGAAAGGGAGGATCTGTGCGCTTGCTGCAATCCCTCCTCGTAAAACTGTTGACTTGACTGTTGATAAAGCCAAGAACACTGACTGTTCTAATCCAGTCAAAAAATGAATAGTTTTGTTGTTCTCTCACATCATTGATTTGATCCACTTGTTAAATAGATAAACATTTCTTAAACATTATTTCAAGTCAAGGCAGTTTTATTTATATTGCCTAAAATCAGATACCACAATTCATCAGGGGGTTTTACAATATGTACAATAAGTGAACAACACCCTCTGTGGGATGGAAAAGAGCAGAAAGACGGACAGTAAATGTCCATAACATGCCTAAAAAATCACAGAATATACAAATGACAAAAACATAATTTCTGATACAGGTTGCAAATGTGTCAAGAATGTGGATTCAGGAAAACGGCTTCAAAGAGAAAAAACACTCGTGCTGAGTTTAGTATTTAATGAATCCCTGTTGAAACTTTAAACTCTACATTGCTCTTTTTTATTTAAAGAGATAACAATTAGAGACGAAGTAATCTCTCTGACAAAGCTTGGGTCGTACAATGGATTTGTGAATGTCAATCTAAATTTTTGTTCTGAAATCATTTTGTTTAGTTTAAAGGGGCTCTGTGGAGCTTCTGTGTTGAATTGGAAGCAAATATTAGCTACCGTTGCCCTCTGTTATTGGAGCAGAGAGAGGCACTGAGACGAGGCACTTGAAAACGTGCATAAAGTCACATCCTTCGGAATGTCATGGAAGAGTCCTTCCCTGAGACATCAACAGTCCAGCGGCATTAAACAGTTTAAACAAACTGTCCACAGCCTTGTAAGCAACTGAGAAAGATGGGAAGGGGTCTAATTTTTCACATCACATTAAAGTCTGCTCACATATGGCCAATAAAAAAGTGATTAATATGTGGAAATTGCTACAGATTGTGATGTAGTGCTCCCTTTGATTAATTCATTGATTCCATACTGTTCACTGCCGGACTCTTTGGATTGATATAGGCTAGGTGCACTGGAAAAGAGTAGTTCAAGCATCATCAGCACACAGTCTAAGAAATT
The DNA here is from genome assembly GCF_900880675.1 of Sparus aurata. Lineage (NCBI taxonomy): Eukaryota > Metazoa > Chordata > Actinopteri > Spariformes > Sparidae > Sparus > Sparus aurata. The sequence continues at coordinate 17,394,617 of NC_044203.1, forward strand.
GAGCATGCAATTTCACCTAATTGTGTGTGTATACAAGCAAATTAACCTACAGGATCTCCTCTCCTGGGTAATGTACTGTAGCTCGACTAAGTAGGTTATTAACGCAGGTGATTAATATTCAAATGGAACTGTTTTAGTGGCATCAGCCGCACACATAAATGCTTCTTCTGCCTAATACAGATGTGAAAAAGGGCACTGGTGTAAATAAGACCTTTCTCTGTCTTACATCCTCATCTCTGCAGCAGTCCCGATACTACAGTGATGTTTTTATAGCTGACAGCTACCTGATTAAAGCTGTAGCTGCTACTGTGGTGACTTAATTCTACTCTCTGATGTCGCTCTCAGTCCTGCTCCACTTTGCTATGCTGTTCTCTCTTCTGACAGGCTTGTCGGTGCAGAGGAGCTGCGAAAGGCTGTTGTTGTTTTCTTGATGAGAATGGAGTTGTGCAATGCCCTTAGCGTGGTGTCAACTGTAGCGTAGCCTCTGTGGTTTGCAGCCAGAGGCAATAGTTTTCTACTCTGAGTGGGAGCGAGGAATAAAAAGGCGGAGCGCGCGAGGGGGGAAAATGCGAAAGAGTAGGAGGGGGAAGCTCTGAAGAGTGTTTATGCAAGTGAAACATGTTATAAGCAGTCCTCGTGACAGATGCTTCAGTACTGTTTTAATAACAGGCTCTAATTCTGGGTCATTATGTGTGGATGTGAAAGATTAAAGTTGTGTTTAAAGCTAGGTCGTCTCAGGTGACAGAATATCTCTCCCTAGATTTTTGTTAAAGCAGAAAACAAAATGTGTATGTTGGTGATGTGCATGCATGTACATCTCTTGAATACACCGCATATTGTAAATGTATAATCTAAAGGCAGCTGTGTTGAATGAATGTGTGGGTACCTTTTCAGTGGCAATTGTACCTCAGATTTCTATTTATAGGTATATTTTTAACACCAAGACACATTTCAATACATGCTTAAGCCTTCTATACTGAATGCACTGCCAGTCCTGGCTCAAAATTGTATAGCGTATCTGTGTGTAAAATTCACTTGTGATGAATGTAACATTTAAGGCACTGAGTAAGAGAGAGGGGACTAATGCCAGGGTTGGTGTTGTGTTGCTTTTGTTAATAGCATCCTTCTTGTAGCCAACGTTTTGGACACAACTCTGCCAGGAACAAATGGGATTATGTGATTAGAAGAAATTATGTGAAGTGGCAGAACACACACTGAGCAACAGTGAATCCAACCAAGTAAAATGAGTCAAAGTAGCAACCAAAATTATGTATAACTAGACATCATATGTGTGTCTGCATTGGAAAAGTAAGTCGAATTATTAATCTAGTATCAGTATTGATGCAAAATTGACTTTTTTATTATCTCTGCCAAAGGGTTATGTTTTCCCCCAAAATATTTTTGTGTCAATCCTCTTCATTGGTTGGTTGGTTTGTCAGCAGGATTACACAAAATCTACTGAACGGATTTCCAGGAAATTTGGAAGGAAGATGGGTCTTAACTTTCAGGGAAAGATCGGGGACAGATCCTGGAATTCTTTCACACTTTCTTTGACATTGCAAGATAGGGCATTTTTCTGCATTTTCTTTAATTTCTTAGAAAATAATGCATTGATCTTGATGAAAAAATCAGGCGGCAGATATCTATGAGTGAGTAAAAATGAGGACTGTGGGCCTTGATGGAGAGATGTGCCCTACTGTGCAATTTTAGCTAATTTATTTATTTTGCAGTAAAACAGCAGCAGGAAGACAACAACAAAAGAGAGAGAGCAAATTGTGCAGGTTAGATTTAGAAAACCTCCTGAAGCTTATCAAATGAATCTCACCTCAGACTACATAAAACGGCAAAACCACTGCTCAGAATTGGTATGTAGTATGGAATTGTAGCTTTTCAAGTGGCAACTTTAGTGATGTCTCTGTGTGTTTATTGCTATACTATCTAATTTCCAACATGTTATGTGTAAGAAGAGCATTGGTATAGCACATAATGTGAAGTAGTAGTAGGTTGTGTGAAATCGGGACACACTTTACATATAAAGTAAGACAAAGGCTTGGCGTCCTTACTGGCACCACAGTCCAGCTTTGTGTCTGTTGCTTAGTAACAGATGCCAGCGTAGCTTCAGAGTGTTTTATCACATTGTTCATTTTGGTGACAATTCTTCATGAGCGTGTTGTAAAGAGCGAGTTAAAAGATGGGATAGAGGAGTGATGAGGTTATGAGACAGATGTGAGCGTTTTCTGAGGACAGTGGGTGAAGTTATTACAGCATGACAGAGCAGATGTATTCTGCCAAGTCATGATTCTCACCTCGCTTTGACTGTCTGGAATGTAGCTCATATTAAATCCTCCGGATTCGTGAGAGCTGCTGCACAGTCACCGGTTAGTCTGTGCTGACATGTAAACCAGTGGACGTGCTTAGCGTGATTAGATATTGACTCAAATAAACTAAGCATTGTAATCAGTTGGATTGGACAGTTCAGATAATCAAAGTCCACTTTGACGTGTTGGTGAGTTGTAGAGCTCAGAGGATATGATGTAATTCATGGTCTTTCTGATAATTTCCTAATTATGTCAGGAATTTGCTGTGTGCTTCCTGTCAATGGCTACATTTCTCAATAATTCTCTGAATTGATTCCTTCCTCTGTTTGCCTCTGCTGTCTTATTGTTAGGCACCTCACGATGTGTTTAGATCCCTATTCAGAAGGCGTAGATGTGACGCATTATCTTACGTTTATGTTATGAATCTCGGCCGATTGGTTCAGCCGCAGGGAACATACATCCATGTTAAGAAACGGGTTTCAAATTTCCGATTATGGACTTTTCTGCCTTGAGACACAGTCTCTTCAAGAGAGAATTACAGTGCATCTGAGAACTCTACTTATCATATTTATTTAGTTTTCCCCTCTGCCTTTATTTGATACTACACCTTTTTATGTATTCTTATTTCTTTTCCTTCTTTGGGCTTATTTTTCTCACCTATTCTGTTGTGTTGAAGAGTAATAAGGAGAAGTTGAATGAAATTGGACCTATGGAATGCACTATATTACATACATAGAAATTGGTATTTTATCTGTGTATGCATGCAAGACAAATCTGCATCTATCCAGTGTTTAATACTTGAAATGAGTACATTCAGTTGCGTGGACAATTAACTGCTTAATGTGTTGGATTTGTTAGGCCAGTATCAGGAAGAAACACCATATTCTAATACTTTTGTCCACGGTAACTCTGCTACAACAGCTGCTGCCGTAGTTCACATCAGATAACGGTATCTATAGTACAGTGACTTTGATACCATGACTGAAACCATTTTTCTTTTTCCCCTCAATTTTTCTGCTGCAGATATTTCCAGAATATCATACTACGCTGGTGAGTAAAACATTTTTGAATACAAAAAAAGTACCTTTGAAGGAACTTCAAACTAATGGTAGAAATACTTGATATTCACCACTTCATGAAAACTAGTCAACAATTCATATCACTTTGTTTGTGTGTGCAGTGTGTTTGAAATCTTATATTGAACGGTATTGTTAAGGTTTCCTTTACACCTTTATTGAATGTAGCTGAGGTTTTGGTATGAATGTGGTACCTGATTTAATTCATTAATTTAATTAAAAAGCCACTTAAGGAAAATTATAGTATCTGTTTTGTTTGGTGAATCTCTCTTAATTATCATGAAAAATCAATCTATTTTATTTTTCACAAGGCATTGTGTTCTTTGGTCTTCCCCTTGACTAACACTTAAATTGGGTGGTGTTTCTGTTTCTGTCTTATATTTCACAGATTTAGATAAGACATTTTAAGGCCAGTCGCTCCAGGTTTTCCTCCATGTTTTTTTCTAATGTGGATATCGTATATGTGGAGCTAAGAACTTGTCATCAGTAATAATGATACATTTCGTGACCTAAACTTTCGTTCCAGTCTCCAGTGGGAGATGTGGGCCCTGTTTATGACACATTTAAATTGAATTGATCATTGTTTATTGCTAAAACAGTTCATTGTGTTTGTATTGTGCAGTATCCTGGCTTTTAAAAACATGTTACTTGAGTGACTGGTAAACAACAGCATCGGATGTTTCAGCAAGTGCCCTAAATAGACATATACTGTAACCATGGCAACCTTAACATTGCCAGTTAACATTACATACATTATGTTACATTAAATTAATGTGTTTATCAGCAGTGATTTGTAATGCTTTGACAAATGTTGCTCTGTTGATGAAGGCGTCAGGTCAGAAATCACTTATAAGACTTGTTGCTCTTGTTTTCAAATAATTGTACATCTGCTATTCTCTACATCAGTTTGTGTCGCGAAATAATCACAATATGAGTGTTGTCTGTGTTTTGCCGCTGGAGGCTTAGCTAGAATGAATCAAGACCATCTTGTCCTTTGGCATGTCCGAGGTATTGAATGTCAGAGTGCTTTATTGCCACTGAGGAGCTGGCATGCTGCAGGAGCAGGTGAAATGTGTTTGGGGAGGAGGAGTGAGGACAGAGGGCAGTAGAGACCAGCTGAGGGCAGACGGACAGGCAAACGAGGGTGGCGGTTAACAAAAAGAAACAGAAGGAAACAAGTGTTGTAATGGGTCAAAGATTGGAATGTATGTTTTCTGTAGCTAAGCTCTAATCTGGGTAAAACTGTGCGTGTGTGTGTGTTTTTGAGTGTGTGTGTTTGTGTGTTGGGATGGCCTGTTTATGAGTGCCTGTTTTCTAAAGTTGAGTGTTGATTAAGATTGTGATCTTATTACCATATTTATGAGTACTGCCCAATCAGCGTGCCTACTTCCCACTGCATCAAGTCTCAATTACAATATTTCTATCCCTCTTTCTTCCTTCCTCTTGCCTCTCTCCTTCTCTGCCCTACACACACTCAAACATGCGTGCGTGCGCACAGACACACACACACACACACACATGCCGCCCTTCCTCCCGCCCTCTCCACTCTGGTTATGCCTGGTAGTGAGCGAAGCAGCTTTTTTGCAGCGTGCTCACAGCAGCCTATACAAAAACACAGCAGAAGAGAAACACTTGCACACACACTCCCACTGCCAGAGTTTCCTTTGCTTTGCTGACACTTACACACACTTTCCCATACACATGCACGCATGCCACACTTCTAAGCCTCATGCACTCTCGTATACATTCACCCGCTCTTTGGCTTCCACACATACACTCTCACTCCACAGTCTCTTTGGTGCACTCATTTCGACTGCTCAGGATTTGCACTGGATGTACAGTGTGTGTGCGTTTTGCGGCAGTATGTGTGTGTATGTTGGGAATGGTGTTGTGATCTAGTTGCTCTTCCACTGCTCCAGAGGAAAGCCTTCAGAAGCCAGACTGAACGACACACAGCTGACTGACTTGGAAACAGATTTACTGCATTGATTTACCTTCAACCTACTCCTGCAACATGATTTTCTCTTCATAGTCCGACTTTCATCCTGTCCTGTCTGGCTTCGGATCGCAATTCTTTTTTTTTTGTTAGTTGGTGACTTTTGCTCCACCTTTCCCTTTAGGTCTCTGTCGCTTTATGTATCGCTCTGACATCAGACACCTGCTTTGACCTGGTTAACTCCTGCAGGCTCCGAATATTGTGGGACAGCTTTGGAGGATGTGAGGCTCAGCTTCTCTCTGGGGTTTCTCTGCTTTCTCTCATCATCCCACTCTCTTTATTTCTTTATATTTCTCTTTCTAATTAATAATTTTCTTTGATCGTTTGGGTCTTATTCAACCCTTGCTGTTTTGTCTTTCTTCTTCTGTCGTTATCCTTATTTCCCTGTCTTGCTCTGCTTTTTCCCTCCTGCGTCGGTCACCTCTCCCTCACTATGCTCCATTTCTCTACCTCCCGGTTTGCCCTACATTTTCGTCGCTTTCTTCACTGATGCCAGTTTCCCTTTTTTTCTTGCGATCTCCTTTTGGACAACATTGTTGGATTTACAGAACAAAACTACCACCTTTCTTGGAAAATGACACTTTGATATAATTATCTGGAGGCTTACTTTCCTGCAAGGGATGTCGGTGTTGTTTTGTAAACCTGGATGTTTGACATGCAGTGCTGTAAACCTGCGACTTAAGATTAATGGCTGCAGGGAAGCCACCCTTGTTTGAATTTTACATCAAGGATTGATTAATTGGATCAGCAGCTCCGCACTGGAGGACTGATGGGATATTTTGTGAGGATTTATTGGACTGCAGGATGGCCTCATGGGTAAAGAAATCATCCTCCAACCAAAGAAGTCTGGCTTGATGGTCTCTTTTGCGAAGCTTACACTCTGCTGAACTATCCTTGAGCTACTTAGTGAATCCTCTCCACCTACCATGGGCAAAAAATGTATTTCCTCACAGGGATAATTTCATACTGCATGATGGTCAATGTATTTTGCTGGGTTAAAGGTCATGGCCAGTACTGGGCAGATTGATTACTAAAACCAGGATCGCAAGCTACTCCCTAAAGTCCTGAAGTAATATGATGCTTTAGGAGAGTGACTCACAGTATTGTGGTCTTTGATTTCTGTACAAGATACTGTAATTATAGTTGTTATCATCTTTCATTTGTTTCAGAAGGAGGTCTGTCTTTCTGATAATCTTTGGCATTGACAGATTCTGCATGCTGGGCCATTGTGGATGTGAGAAACCATACCTTTTTATTTAAAGGTAAAAATATTCGAAGCATCTATCTGCCGGGCCCTGGTGATAGATTCAGAGTGCAGTGGCTGCTAGAGCATAGACAGCGACAGACTGGTATATTCTCTACCCCTTGTGAGGATACTTGCCATGTCATCAGATTTTACAGTACAAAGGATATTTGACATCCTCTGTTTCCTCTTACTGGGCTCTTTGCTTTACTGGAGTTACTTACTACCCTGGGACACTAGCTTTGATTGATTTTTTCTATTGTGTTTCCTGTAGCTATCTGTGGGGCAGCTAAAAGTTGCACAATGGATATTAAATCCCCTCTAAGCAATGACAGCCCAGTTATCAGCAGAGAAAGTCTCAATTTTTAACTATTTTGGAGAGTTTATATCTTTATCTGCCCTTTTTTGGTGTATTCAAATTTATAGACTTGGAAGTTTTCACGGTAGTGAAAATCCAGGTTAAGAGTTGGTCCCAGTTTTAGACTCTATGCTGTTTTTGGGGCCTAGCAGTTTTGTCTGGACACTGTGGCCAGACCTCGAACAGCCTCAGCTACAAAAAGAATGGAGAACAGCGGCTGCATCCCACTCTGCTGGAGCAAGGGGGCCTGCATCTACGCACAGCACCCCCTACCAAGTATGTACTAATAATAGATGTATCAATAGCAACACATACACAAACTGAACGCAAACCTCTGTCCTAGTAAGAACAAACTGTAGGCTATGTTCCTTTTTTAATATCAGTGCTGAATATAACCAAAGCCTTATGATTCACAGCTATATATATATATATATATATATATATATATATATATATATATATCACACACACACACACACACACACACACACACACAATTTATTTATCAAATAATACAACTACACCTTTTCCGCCTGAGTATCATTTTTATGATTATATAAGTCAGTTCATCATCATGAATTCCTGTGGTTGTTTACCATCTCTCCCTCAGCTTGGAAGCATTTTCTTGTTCTGATAGACATTCAGTATTTCAGTATGTCAGGCTGGTTGGATTTCTTTTACCCGAGCAAAGTCTCATGAAGGTGTTAGACAGATTTGTGTAATTCATATCACTCCAGGCTTCAGAAGTTTTGATCGTAACATTATGTGTTACAAGACATCTAAATTCTGTCTTCCCTGTGAGCTGTTTGTGACTGAAGAAAAAAGCAGCCAAGTCACAGACGTGCTGCATGACAAGCTGTCCATCTCAAGAATGAAGCGTTATTTTACAGCCCTTGAATTGATTTGATAGGGCAGCGTGAATGTGAATCTTTTGCTGTGGTTCAAGCTTTTGTCTGAAAAATGAAAAACAGCCACGATTGTGATTTGTTATCAGTTCATTTGGGTTACACTTGTACTGAGCTGTAATTAGGTTGGTGAATACGAGCGTGTGGGGAGATGGTGGTTATGATGTACAATAGTAGCTCTCTGTCACTGTAACAACTCATAACACGAAGATGCTCTCAGTGCTCAGTTGTTGTTCTTTGTTGGCATGCCATAAAACATTCAGCCACTCAAAAACATTTTATTTCTGTGGAAATGACATTTAGATCCGTATGGAACAGTCACATATGTATGTACAATATATAGATGTGCAACCAATGGTTAGAATTGGAGCTTTATCTTCTCCGTCCCATGGTATAGATAATGCGCATCCTTGGCAGAAGATGGAAGAGAGGGTGTAGTAGTGTGGGGAAGGGGGAGGGCAAAGGAAATTGTTTGAGGATGTGAGAAAGATGAGAGCGGGGAGGAAGAGCGGAGGTTCAATAGGACAGTTGGATCAAATGGAGATGCAAAGACAGGAACTAAAAGGCCTGTGAGCATGTGAGATGAGCGACAGGGGGAGATTAAGAGGGGCGGGGTGGGGGAGCTGCAGATGAAGGGGGAAAGGATAGAGAAAGAAGGATACAAGAGAGTTGGCCGAAAAGCAAAGGAGGAGATGAAGGCTTTTGACCGAAAGAGATGAAAACAGGGATAAAAGTGAAGAATGAACAACTAAGGAAAATGGAATGAGAAAGGGATGGTAAAAAAGACACGGAGGCCGAGGCTCCCTCAGGATCGTGCTAACTACAGTAACCCAGATACCAGTTAAACGAGGAGATAAACCGTCATTCTGCTGCTGCTGCGGGACAGAGCTCAACTCCAGCCTACTGTGGTTTAACAGGCTGAGTGTCAGTCACTGGAGCCCCACAGTGAGTGGGGGTGGTGGGCCTGGCAGCCGCCTGCTCCCCTCTTGGCTGCCTGCATGGCCTAGTTGATTTGATTCCTCTCCTTTTATCATTGTGAGTGTGTGTGTGAAGGCATGCGTGTGGGGTTATGTTGAGTCCTGTGCTGTGTGCAGTGCGCCTGTTTTAAAACAATTATTTATGTACTGTGAGATGAATATTTGGTTGTGGCCCCAATTTTGTAAGCTGTTTTGTCAGGTAACTAAAGGAAAGCCTTTTTTCATGTAAAAGCTTTCGTGGCTTATGTATATTAATGGTTTGTTAGGATGACATAAAGCTTAAGAATGCTGTTTTAGTGGCAAACCTGGAAGCCCAGCGAGTCAATTTTCCCAAGCTAGGTGAATAAAAGGAATGGAATATCATATATGTGTCTAGACCAGACCACTAATCCACTGATCAAGAGTCATATCAGTCACATACTGGTTGGTAGCTTCAGTATTTAGGGACTATAGGTTAACAGTAACCTATTTTGATAAATGTTTTGGAAAAACAACCTTTTCCCACTTGTGTGTTGTTACTGTATTTACTGCATAAAGTAGCTCTATGTATGCACCAAGGGAAAAATAGGTGTGTCTACTTCTCTAATAGGATTTACTAGAGCTGTATGTAGTATTTAGGTTAAAGTTACGGGTGTGTGAATTTGTGTCAGTGTATGCAGTGGCATATTTTAGTGCTTAATATCTAATCTGATTAGCAAGTGACTGAGTGAGTGCAGCAGCAGCAGATGGCCGTGGTTTGAGACTCTATAGCTCCTCTGGTGCAACTGCTTCTATTTAAAAAATGAGTTGCAGTCAAAATAATGTCCCCAATACATTTTTTATTTCGCCCCTCTGAGACGAGGCATGAAGAGAGGAGCTGTTCTTACAACTGAAGGTATGCTGTGCACTGTACCACAACCCGTGTACATTCTGGAGAGGGGTTTCCACAAAACATAGTTTTTGTTTCTTTATAGATAAATGTATCTTTTACTCTCGAGAGTACAACAGAAGTTGTACAAAAGTATATGCTCAGACTACGGCCACACATTTGTATACAGTGTGTGGTCAATTTTTTTACTTACAAAAAACGCTAAATATTCTGATCCTTCCTCTGCATCTGCCCTCAATTAGTATATTGAAATGACATGAGAGCAGAGCCTGAACATGATGTATCTGAATAACAATAGAGCGTAGAGTATGTAGTGTCAAATGCAGTGCTAATCTCAATTAAGATGGTTCACAAATTTGGTCTGGAAGTTTAATTATTCCCAGCAACTACACAGATCCAATATGTCTCCTTCTGTTTCAGCTTTAAAGCTGTGCAGCCATTACTGCAAACCTCACTTATTTTTATTTTGAACAATATGATATCACAAGTTGTAGCTTTAATGTCTTCATCATGCTGATAGTTTTCATTAAATAGACTGTGGTTACCAGCAGGGCATCTGGGATTGTTATAATGAGATGATATAGTGGAATTACAGCAGCAGTATACTCTTTTGGGATTGTAATAAGCCCCCTAATAATCTAGCAGTATAATAGCCTCAGTGGTATAATTTTAATTGGATGATGATAGTAATACTGTATGAGGGACATTTGTAATCTGATCTTCACTGATCTGTTGTATTAAAGCTTTAAGGGGCTGTTGAGTATGTGGCCATGGCTGTGACCGTTTAACACTTACCTCTACTCATCACACCTATAAGAAGAGCTCACTATTAATAGTATTACAGTAAAAGCAGTAAAAGTACACACTTCTTTATCTTTTAAACCAAAAAACGTCTATGTCAACCTGTTTTCTGAATGCATTTTTTTATTTTAGCTAATAACCAGCTAATGTAATTTTTTGCTGTTTCTTAAAAGAAAATGGGCTGTTTAACAGATTACCTGAGTCTGTACATTAAAAAGGGCATTGAAAACTTAATAACTAAAAATTTAGATACTAGTTAAAAAAAAGTCATTGTTTGAGTCCAGCAAAGATCTTCGTAGGTACTTTAGACCAAACAGCAGTTCTAGACTAAAATATCTGATTTACAAACCAATCCAGGGTTTTCCCTGCCATTATACGGCTTAGGCGCGGCGCCCAAGCATTTTTGCCTCCCGCCTAAGCAGTCGCTACGCTACGCTGCTATAGTCCGTGCGTGACGGTGACGAGCGTCCGTCCGTCCCCCGGTTGACGGTTATGAGCTCCCGGCTGACGGCGATGAGCGTCCGTCCGTCCCCCGGCTGACGGAGTGGATGACCGTCCGTCCGTGTATCCCCCCGCCCCGGACTGACGTTGACGACCGTTCGCACCCCCCCGGGACAGACGGTGCGCCGCAACACTAAAAATTTCTGGGGAGAACCCTGCAATCTAACAATAGATCTACAAAGCAGGTTAAGGATACACGGTACAGTGGTGACTGATGTTTATCTGTTGTGTTGCATCAGTTTGACATGAGCTACTGGCTCATGAAATCCCAGCCACCAGTTTGTAATGCTATGCAAGAACTAAAAAGTCTTCCCATACTCTAGGTAGTTATATAGCATGCAAAGCAGGCTTTAAAAGCAGGAAATTGGTATGATTGGATTTGTGCTCCCATAAAGTAAAACTAATGTGTAAAAAATAGTGTAAAGGGGCAACTGATCTTATACCAGTTAAGTTTTTTAATAGGTGACAAATATTTTGTTTCCCTGGTACCAAAGGGGTATAAATAACAACAAGAACTACATAAGAACAACCGAAGAACAGTGGCATCAGATATCAGCAAAATTGTTCTGCCCAGAATTTCACATTTTTTGCATCCCTAATACATATATCTCAATTGGAAATGAAGGAAAATAGCAAAACCAGATGATGTATATCATACAAAAATGTACTGATCTTGATACAGGTGTTTATTCATACCAAGAAAAGTGTAATAAGTAGATATGAAGCTTTCGAGCCATTACTTCACTACAGTAAAGACTCCAAAAGAAAATGTATGTATGGGACTTGTGCACACGCCCAGAGAGTTTTACACACACACACACACACACACACACACACACACACACACACACACACACACACACACACTATTGATACAGCAAGTTCTTGAAAGAGAGTGCTGAGTCAAGTCATCAGATACATAATGTCCTCCCTTGCACCTCTGTTGCAGTCATTGTGCAGACTCACTCGCGCACATAGGCGTGTGAATAAGTCTTTGAAGGCAACTGTAGGTCAAGCCGTTGAAAGTGCTGAGACAACTTTCCCTGAATCAGTGCCCATATTTCTGTTTTTTTCTTGCGTTTTCATCAGTATAAAACAAATGACTGTGACCTAAACGCCACACAGGCAAATGCAACCCTGAACCACCTGGTAGATGATGACACTGCAGATCAGAATTTCAGACAGCTCTGTTAGAAAAGTCTTTAATTCTCTAGTACCGTCAGTCAGTCGGGTTTGGTTTACTTGTTTCTCCTTTGTCAACACATGCCAGAATTCCACTATAACTCGGTCACTTTCGTGCTGATGACTCAACAGAGCCTCCAGGGATTACCAGGCAATGACAGCATGACACAGGAAGCAGCAGAGTCTCCCATTATAATGTGGTGTAAAGATGAACCTGTTGTATATGAGGGGACAGGAAAGGACCATAAAGAAGGTAAAAGTGAAAGAAGGAGTTGGAGATAAATGGAAGAGGTCGAGACAAAAATGAAATGATCTCATTCTGTATTGGGCGACAAAATGTCAAGGGGGCATTTTTCCGTTACACTAAGCGTCTGATGTGAAACACTGGGACATAACAAAGAAGACGACAGGATTGTTTCATTTTAAATAAGAATGGAAACAAATGTGTGCATGCACATTTAATGTAATGATTTTGGTTAAGGTACCTTGGAAGTGCTTGAGTTCTACAAACTGTACATATCCCCTTTGTTTTTTGTTTGTGGCTTGCTGTTGAGTTGTTCAAGACTGATTGCCTGGTTGATGTAGCAGTTGGCTGTCCAGTTTGATCAGTGCTTCCCACTGGTTGGGAATTTATTCATTTGAATTAATTCAATGTATGTTTAGATGTGAGTCCATTAGGTACTTCTCAAAAGACCTTGTGTCAGTGTTTTGCTGGTTTCTATTGACTCTTTACTGACTGACTGACTGACTGAATTATTGACTGGTTGTCAGCCTTATTGAAACACATAACTCTCCTCATCAATCAGTCACAAGCTCAGTAATCACATGTAGAATAAACATGTTTATTCCCTTGCTCTCTTACTACAATTATATGTTGTCTCAGTGTTGCTGTCTTATCAGTGTTTTATTATTTCAGTTGGATTTATTCTACATGAGTCCTATGTCTTAATGTTTATGTCTTAATGTAATGATTATTGATGCAGCCTGTAAAGTGTCATCACAGATGTATAAAGTGCAGTATGAATGGCAGACGTGTGATGACTCAGAGATTGTGTGAGTGGGCGTTTACTGTCTCAGCTATGCTTTCAGCAGTGTGTTTGAATGGGTTGAGCAGTTTTCCTCCTCACCATAATCACCTTTAATATTGTTTATACAAGACACATTTATTACAGATTAATGGTCAACTATAAAGTCACAGTTTGACCTCTGTCCTCTTTATTCATATTTCAGAATATGACGCCCAGTTAGCCCCAGCAGGAGCATCTGAGTCAGGCATGGCGTCATCTTCCTACTTGGAACCCAACCACAACCATTCAGGATCGGGTGGTTGTGGGGTTAAATCCCGCTCCGGGATGCCTGGTGGTACTGGTGTTGGTACAAGTGGTTCTGCTGGAGGCCTCGAACGGCCCCCTGGCTCCATGGACCGGGTTCTGAAGATCTTCCATTACTTTGAGACAAACAGCGAGCCATGTACCTGGGCTAGTAATATCAGACACGGAGATGCTACAGATGTCAGGGTAAGACGTACAAACATTTCTCACATTTTAAGTGCTGCAGTGTCATAATTTCCACGATTCTCAAACTCATCCCTTCACTTGTTTCAACAGGGTGTTATCCAGAAAATAGCGGAGATTCACAAATTACGCTGTGTGTCCTCTCTGGGCCTCCGTCTGACCCATCTGCACTCTGATTCTCTCCATTGGTTACACCCCGATTTGGGCGTGTCGCATGTGAGGGAGAGATATGAGAAACAGCACCCCCAGGAGGAGTGGAGGTAGAATTACAACATTCTCTTTCAACGTCTGCTCCTTATCCCCATGTCCCCCCATTTCACTTTTTCTACATGAATTATTAGAGAGTAATGTTTATGTATTCATCGACACTGTGCTCAGATTAGTGAACAGACACTACAGACTAAGACCTGAAACATATTTATGTCAGCTACTGTATACAAGCAGTGAAAAATAATACAACCAAGTATTCAAAATTGAGTTGCTCCCTTTCACCACAATCCTTCTTGTGATTTTCTTTAGATTTAAAAGTGTCTCCTCATTCATCCATATCTTCTTGAGTACAGAGGACTTAACAGTCAGAATGAATAAAAGGTTTTATAGTTTGCCATTTAGCTATGTGACTTCATCACAACAGTACAGGACTTGCCTGCAATGAGTCGTCCTTGCTAATGTTATTTTGTGCCCATTAGTAATCTGTAATTTATAGAGCCTTATTCTACACATTCATTTTATGCAGTAGCCTATTATGCTATGAGGGATGATCTACTCTGTCAGATGAAAGCATTTATTTTCTTATCAATTTGTATTATTTGCAAGCAGCTCTGTCCATTGCTAGCCTACATTGATACTGTGGTGACACTTAGCCATCTGCAGCTGATGATGTTAACAGCTCTCCTTACAATTCAGTCAATTGTCCTGCAGTTAATGTGTTACATCCAAAGTCATTAAAATTAAAATGAATTCAAAGTGAACGCATTGTTCACACTGCTTACATGCAGCTGGAGCAGCTCTGCCAGTTGTTGCAGCTCTGCCTCACAGGGCGGCGGAGCTGCAAGCCCACAGGAGCTTCTGCTGCTGCCAAGCTATTGTTAGATCAGCAGAAGTAGCCCAGGGGATGGACTGACTCTATCTCACTCCTCTCTCGCTCCCTTGCGTGCTTTCTCTCGTGTGCTTGTGTTCTCTTTGATGTTTCTATCCATCCTTCTTTCTGTCATCTCTTGCATCTGTGTTTTCTTTCTTATTCAGCCCTCTTTTTTCTCTCAAACACGCAGCATTTTATCTCTTCTCACACTCTCTTTTTGGTTCATTCATTATTGAGCAAGGATGTTTTATTCATTCTGTCTTCATGATTTCATCTTGATTTCCTTTGTTAACTAACTACATGCCTGTAGCATCAAAGCGGCTTGGAGCTCACTACTCTTCTGACCCATTTGTACTCCACTGTAGTCACTGCAATACGTCAGTCATAAAGTAACATGTGACTATAAACAATCATGGCCCATCTGGGTACTTCTGTGACACAGTTAATTGGCAAGTGTAACAGCAGGAAACTCATTATGCTTCATGGTGTTACAAGGTTATCACTCTCAGTAAGTTCCCCGTCAGCAAAAATATGAAATCATGCTTGTAATGTGCAGACTGTAGTAAAGTGAGTAGAAAGGGCATCTTCCAGCTCTGAGTCTTGGTTTCAAGACACCCTGCTGAGGTGACTTTGAAAAAAATATTGCATCAACATGTACTTTAACCTCCCGGTGAGGGTACAACAACAGAATTAAAGAAACAAGTACAAGAAACAAGTACAAGAAACTCAAGTCCATAAGGCAAAACAACATAAACTTTGCTGTTACAACAACAAGATTTGTGATATCAACTCACATTGCAGGGTTTGTAATTCAAGTCTTTGACTTTTAGATGCACACATATTTTAATTATAAATTTTAAAAAAACTGCAAGCACATTTTTTGCACTCAATATGGTGATGTGAATTTTCTGTTGCATTCCAGTATTTTATATTTTTGAGAAAATCATATTCTTTATGTAGAAAAGAGATCTATTTTTAATATTGAGGTTGCCTTTCATTCTCTGGTATACCTTTTTAAGTCATCAGCTGTATGTGTGTGTGCGTAAGCATGCTCCTTCTGTCTCTTTTTCCCTTTTCTAGGCAGTAATTTGGATGGTACAGGCTCTTTTATTCTATATGTTGATGTGTGCACTGAAAAATTATTTAACCAAACTGTTTCCATCATCCTCAGGTATGAGCTGCGGATGCGGTACCTTCCTAAAGGTTACCTCAGCCATTTTTCTGAAGACAAACCCTCTCTCAACTACCTCTATCACCAGGTGAGACCATACAACAAGATCATATAAATAAACCTGTTCTCTCATACATCATTTGCTTTCGCTTCCTCCCTTTTGCTTTTTGTCATTTAACGAGGAAATATGTCTCGAAACAGATGATTAAAAGGACACACAGCTGCTCTTACATGGACTACTGTATAATCTGCAATTCACATGCTTACATTTTAAGATACTTAACAGCAATTTTGTTGTAAAAGTTTGTGTTGTGGTGTTGTGTTTCTACAGGTCAAGAGTGACTACATGCAACATATAGCTGATCAGGTGGATCAAGATGTTGCTTTGAAACTTGGCTGTTTGGAAATAAGGTGAGAAACACATACACACACACACACACACACACACACACACACACACATACACACACACAAATGAGTTCTCTTGCCACAACAATGCTAATTTTGTTCACAGGCCATTACATGTTGTTGAAGATACTACCGACCCCATATCCACCTGGTATTAAAAATGCTATCTGTATCCAGACCCATTTTTATGTAATATGTAAATGCATTGTGATCAAAACTTAATCAGATCTTTTTTACATCTGAGGGTAGTCTGGCTTGCATTGTGTTCGGTTCTTACCTAGGTGTAGTAGGTACAGTGTGCAATGTGCTGAAAGAGACAAATGTCTTTTCTGGGCCATTAAAAACTCCTAAAGATGTGTTATTCAGTGGAACTACAAGAAAAAAAAAGCAATACAGGTGGCAAACGAGTGGTATACAGTAAGAAATAACATTTGCTATAAACAAGCCACATAATTTGTCTAGTCACAGAGTAGTTTGCACTCCTGTACTGCCACAGAAAGAGAGAAACTTATTTTTTTAATCTAGGAGAGGAATAACTTGATGTATAATTTGCCAAATGTATTTGTTTTTATTGGAAAAATATTGAAGAATTTGTCATACATAGTTTTGAAAGTTTACCATATTTCGACAGTTTACCATATTTCGACAAGTCACAAAACTCTGATTTTTCCAAGGGAGCCTGAGGCTGATTTGCTGCTTAAATAACTCACATGCAGGTTTTGCTCCGGAGGATACAGATCCCATTTCAATACTGGGTGTCAGTGGAGTGTTCCAGTTAAATATGTGTGATCATTTAATACTGTGTCTACAAACTGATCTCCTTCTCTCCGCTCCGTGAACTATACAGGAGGTTCTTCAGAGAGATGCCAGGAAACGCCCTGGATAAGAAATCCAATTATGAGCTACTAGAGTAAGATTGATTTAATTTAATCTATGTAAACCACAATGCCTCTACTGTATTTTTAACAAATACATTTCAGCTGCTTAAAGATATATGTTGTGATGTTGTTGTTCTCAGGAAAGATGTTGGTCTGAGAAGGTTTTTCCCCAAAAGCCTGCTGGACTCCCTCAAGGTAAACCAGAAAAAGCTCCATCACCTGATAATGACAGATGGCAGAAATTATCTTGCGAATCCTAGTACCGTTAAGTTGTCTGCATGAGCTAATGGCTGTTTGACTGAGGGAGCGGCTGACTGGCAGGGAAACAAACTTGATGACTGGATGGATGGTTGGCTGAATGTCTGATAATCTGATTGTCTGGAATTAAGTTAAACCTCCTGTTGTCACTTGCAGTGTGTCTTGTCATGAGTCTCGTGTGCGTTTCTTGGCTGTGGACCAACTCTCTCCCAGAATCGCTTAACTATGGAAGTTTTTTCTCTCCTCCCTCTCAGGCGAAGACTCTTCGTAAGCAGATCCAGCAGACCTTTAAGCAGTTTGCTAACCTCAATGATGAGCAGAGCATCCACAAGTTCTTTGAGATAGTCTCTCCCATCTACCGCTTCGACAAAGAGTGCTTCAAATGTGCTTTGGGGGTAGGCCACCACTCAATTCAGACAAAAAGTCATTTCATACATTTTCCATACCTTGAAGTTCATACTAATTCAGAGGTTGAGCCTATTTAGCTTGCTCAGGATAGAAAACATGTGGAGTGACCTGTCAGCTTTATCTTAAAATGTGAGGTTAGCAAGTGCTTGTGTCCACAGATCTGTCTCAGTACAGTGTTCTTATTATACTGTTCTCTACAGCAGTGCATTATCCCTGTCGTCTCCGTAAATAATGCAAACCTTCTTCTGTCCTAGATCGCATTGAGTATAAAAAGTAGAGAAAACAGATGAGAACATTACAATTGTTTTATGCTATCAATATTAGATATCTGCCAGTACTATGTTTAGTTAATAAAGCAGATGATTTGATGAAATGTGACATATCATTTAATGCTACACCGTCTTTTTCTCTCCCTCTCTAGTCTAGTTGGGTAATATCAGTAGAGTTAGCTATCGGACCAGAGGAAGGAATCAGCTACCTCACAGATAAAGGCTCAATGGTGAGTAATGCACATATGCAACTCTCAAGGTCTAACTTTTCTGTCATTGGTCATTTAAAAAAAAACAGTTTCTTTTTTCTTTTACTTTAAAAAGGCTCCCATCTCCACTGTGAACTGCATGCTTTTAATCTGAAAGCCATAATAGTGTCAATACACCATACTGCCCTCTACTGGTGTGCTTCTCTGGTAAACAAATTACTAATTTTCAGCCGATAATAAGAGCTAGAAAAAGCCATATGTGTGATCACCAGATGAAGTGATTAGGATATGTACACAGCTGTTTGCTGTAGTGACAACTCAAAGTGCAGGAAACAGACGCACATCTGTAGCTCCACTGCTCAAATGAAGTCATTACATTTCAGTTTAATGAGGACAGACTGCCTGTCAAAATATGAGCAATTACTTTAATAAGTTGATCATTGCATGACAATGAAGAGTTGTCCTGTTTGGCCTTTACAAATACATTAAAATTCACTCTTGATGACTATGTCTTACTAGTGCACAGTGTTAAAAGATAGAGCAGCAGAAATACATGCCTAACTGGTGACTAGTGACATGACTCATTATCGAAAGATCATTTCCACTAAGCTGAATTATGGGCAACAACGTGATCAGTACGTTTCATGTGATTTTTCATGTTTTTTTGTATATTTCTTTGTCTCTGCAGCCTACACACTTAGCTAACTTTAACCAGGTTCAGTCCATCCAGTACTCTGCTTTGGAAGAGAAGGACAGAAAAGGCATGCTGCAGCTCAACGTAGCAGGAGCTCCAGAGGTGAAAACACACACCTTGCATAGTATTACAATGGCTTTTCTACTGTAGGGTGTTTTTTGTGAAACAAACAAATCATATAATTTAATGACGCTTAGTTGATGCATGACTTGTGATGATTTAATGCAGGACTTAGTTCAGGCTGTATCATAAATTCCTGTTGCTCCCCATAAACAAATGATAAGGTTTCTGTGGCTTTATCTTAGTATTTCGCACTTTAAGATCATCAGTTATGATGAATGCTAATTCACAGTTACTTCATACATGGGCTGATTTGCAACAAGGTTAGCTAGATTCCAGTTAAATAAAGCTTAATTTAAAACCCTTCTATCCACTCAGCCTCTCTGAAAGTGGAACATCACCAATTCTCAAAAAAAATATTAAGCTATTTTTTAAATCAAACTGGTGATCTATTAAATATGAACTTTAACCATCAAGTTTAACAGTTGAGCAATAGTTAAGTTACTGTATAGTGTTACCCTTCAGGTAGTATTTCAATTGCCCTTGAAAAAAGTAACTATTAAACTGTTTATGTACATACAGTTGAGTGTTTTTAAGCTTCAATCCAGTGCCTTTATTCTTGTCAAAAACACATATTTCAAATGATATCACTGTAAAGTATATTTTCATCCAGTTGTTAAATAGACATGTTAATGTTCTACCTGTGTAACAAACATGAAATAACTTCTGCATATTAAAAATAATATTCTAAGTAGTAGTAATACATGAAGTGCAGGGGAACAAAACAGGAAATGATGGAGGGAAAAGGGGAAATGGCACATGGGAGGGTCTAGGCGGGGATTGCCATCTGCACTTGAGTGTCAGCATGAGTGTGACTCTCGAGTGGGTGTGTGTCTGCCACTAGGCTTACTAGTGGAAAAGCATGTGTGCATCAGTGGTAGTATCTGTGCGTGTGTTCTTGGCTGAATGGGTGTACTGGTAGAAGACGTTCGCCCTAATAAAGCTCTCATTGTGTCACTGTGAAGCAACTCTCTGTCTCTACTCTACTCTACTCTTGCACTAATCCACGTCTGTGTGTGTATGTGTGTGTGTGTTTGTGTGGGTGTATAGCCCCTTACAGTCACCACGGCATCGCTGACTACAGCAGAAAACATGGCGGACTTGATTGACGGCTACTGCCGGCTCGTCTCCTCGGCGACTCACTCCTTCATTGTCAGAGTCCATAAAGGTAGGATGCACAACTACTCCTGCTCACTATACACTCATGTGTAAATATTCCAGGTTTATTGTATCACTGTAATAGTGTAGTTGTGTGCAGTTGAATGATTACTGCGATCATTATCAACTTCTGTCTTAATCTAACTTAATGTCAGCAATCTTTCAAGCAGTAGTGAAGTCTGATTGTGGCTGATGAGGCTTTAAGCTTTGTGGCTTATAATAACCAGTCTGTGTTTAGCGAGTCTTTTCTATAAATAACTACAAATACGTGGGTACAGTCATGTACTGTAGCTCTAACATGCTCCATGCAGTCCGTTTGAATCTGATTCATGTATTCATTTTGTCTCAGCAGAGGGGGACCGAGCTCTGCCTTCCATCCCAAAGTAAGTCTACCAACTCCTTTTGTCTGATTTATCAAGTAAATACAAGGTGATGTTCCTGCAGGAGGTATCTAGTGAAGCATTAGAAACATCACCCAAGTATTTTTGTTGTAATTTAGTGGTTTCATGCATGTTTTCCACTTGAGGTTTGTTTTAATGGAAATTTGAACCAGACTTTGGAAGCTAAAAGCTGCCAACATATAGCGGCTTTTAGACTATCCTGACTAAAGTATTTTTCAGTCCAAGGCTCAAATACAGAGCAACATCATGATTTTCATTTTAAATCTTAAGAGCTAAAAGTGCTCATAAAGTGAATATGATATTCTTTATTAGATAGGTACTCTTTTGTGTTCTTATTTTTATAATGTTTGCACATTGTAGGATCCCTCTTTCCTCTTGATGCTTTCCTGTCTCTTAAACTGTGACTGGAAGCCCACTGGTTAAGGTCAATGTGAGCCAAAAATGATTTTCTTATCTCTGCTTCAGAGTTTCGAATCATGAGAGGCGGATGGAAAAACGGATGGATGGAGTACGGACCAGAGCCGTATGTGTCTCAGGTATAAACCCCTCTCTGGCTTCTCTCCTTGCCTTATTGGTCTGTTTTTTCCCTTGTTGCCTGTCTCTGTATCTGCTGCTTTAAATGTCATGAACGACAGTGTCTGCTAAGAGTTAGATAAAGGCTTCATAGATATGTGTTCCCCATATAAAGCCTCATCTGTGTGCTCAGTGAAGAGTCCTTGTCTGGCCAGATGTCCCCATGGAGAGCTTTAGTCACTGTCACTCTGCCCTGACTGTCTACCGACCTCTGACTAACTCACACTCACACAGCTTTAAATGAGAATGACCTTGAATGTAGTTTCATTAACAAATATTGACAGTATTGTTTATCTAACAATAAAACTAACACTTCTTTCCCTTCCTTTCCAACTGTTTCATGCTGCATGTGATTTCTGCAGGTCACACTAGTGGCGATGGTAAACAACATTCTTTCTATTAACCGTCTTAAATTAGAAACTTATTAGAATCTCTGCTCTTTGTCTGCTTTTAGCGATTGCTGTGCAGTATCTCCCTCTGTATCTGTTTCATTATCATCCATGACTCAACCTGTTTTTATTCAACTTGTTTCTATGGAAAGACCACACAAACCTTTCCATCCCTCCCCTTTCCTCTCTCTCTCCTCCCTCTCTATTATACTCTTTTGTCTTACATTCCTCATGTGTGGCTGTTTCTTAGTACATGAACATTTTTGATTGTCATGCATGTGTTTGGGATCGGGTATGTTGATGGTCTCTTGGAAAGGTACTTCTGTCTGCTGATGGTGTGTTTTCTGTTGCTGTTGTTATTTTCACTCTTCTGTCTCTGTCCTTGATAGTGTATTCGAGTGGCATGCAGTGATTTAATTTAATTGTTATATTATATTTGAAGTGTTTTTTTGTTTGTTTTTTACAGTGAAAAGGGTTATAAGCCCAGCATTTCTTTAAAATCACAATCATTTTGTATTTGGGACTTTTGGCTTGTGTTACTGAAAAGAAGCTAACCTTTAAGTACTCTGAATGCTGTCCAGGGGGCTCAGCTTGTTATATCAAAGCAGGGTTTTGGACGTGAGCTTGTTGTCAACTCCTTCTCTTTCATCTGTCTTTTGTGTGTCTTCAGCTGAGACTTAATTTTTTTCACGGGCCCTTTTTTTCCCTCCCTTCTATGCTGTGGCACTGTAGAAACGGACGACTATGCTGAGATCATAGATGAGGAGGACACTTATACCATGCCTTCAAGTAAGTAGACATACACACACATGCAGAAACATTGCAGGCATCTAATGTGACAAGCAGCAGATGTCTCTGTGCACCTGTGTGTGCTCATTGGACCTCTTCAGACTTATGTAGCAGACTGTGTGGGAAGGTTGTTGGGGTGATGGTGTGAGGATTAGATCTTTTGGAGACATGAATATTTGTGTGGTGATACTGATGACTTTTATGTGCTTTTAGTTGAGAGTCCTCTACTGTAGTAATATGATAATTGAAAAATATTTGTCTTTGGTCTGATTAGTCTCGGTCTTATCTTTGAAATGTTTGTGCAGTGGTATGAGTAATAGTTCTGCGCAGAAAACAATGTAATCATTTATTGCTTCTGATGTCTGTTTAAAGCTAAAAATTATTAACTTTTTACATTTGAAGATCTTTAAACTCATGGTTTTTAATAGAGAGTTGTTAAAAGAGAAAATATCATCCTTTAACCATGTGCAATTGTCAACAGTTTATTGTGTTTTATTATGTATGAGCATTGTCAACATTACTGTTGTGTACTGAAGCTGGAAAACTGCTAATTTGTTGCAAATGAGCCACACTCCACTATACAGGTGGATTTAGTGATTTATCAGACTGATTAAAAATAGATTGAGATTGCAACTTTGAATTAATCTCTTTTAAGATTGGTTGATATAAGAATAGATGACAAAATAATGGCTGGGGTTTGAAAGAATCAAAATTTTCTGTGCTCACAGTCTTGTTAAAAAAAAAAAAAGGGGGGGAAACCACTTGAACCACATGTTGTCTGTGTATTATTAGGCCTGTGATCTATATTTGTTGTTGTGACTTTTCACAAGATTTAATAAGAACCGCAGCTTCCTCAAACTGCTTTGACACATTATCTCGCCACAATGTTTACATTACAGTAAACATTTCTCAAATGGCTCTATGTCCTGCTAATTACTGTTTTGATGACAAGTGTTCATAAGTCTATCCAGCCTTAAGACTCTATGATAATGTGAGAGTAAACATGCAGAGGCCTGCTGTGCTGCTGCTGCTACCAGGTGTAGCACTGGTGCTCATATTTAGATCACTGCAACGCTAAGTGGCGATGCTACATGGGCAGCATTTGGAGGCAGCGGAGATGGTTGATAACACCTAAATGGAAAATGGAGCTTGGATGTTAAGTGAGTTTTAAACAGCCTCGAAATGTTGCCGGGATGTCAAAAGCACACGTTGTTCCATGTAACCAAATGATAACATGGCTTTGCTTTTTGATCATTCATAAATGATAGTGTTCCACATATAGTTGTCCTGTGGACAGTTGTAAACAGAGATAGTTTGCAAGATGTCGACACTGTTCAAAGAATGACCTAAAAAAACTAAACATCAGTCCTGACCTGTAGCAATGCTTTTTGCTAGTCTGTTAAACATGTTGCATAATTTATATTAGTATTTTAAATTAAATTTATTCAGAAAAAAAATATAGCCTTTTACAAATTGTGCAAGCTAGCTAGTATTGCCCGATTGTGTGTGTACTTGTTTCTTTTTTTTGCCGTACATTTAACCTTCTACAGGCAAAATACACTAACGGACTTATAATATCCCAGAAAGTGTTATTTTTTTATGATTAGGGACAGTTCAGACTTTAACCGACCATTTTAAGGTTATGGCACAGCAAGGTGTTTTGGCCAGCATGCAGAATGAATGTGAAATCCATTTTGGGATCATAAAACCTTAAACTGAGTAGTTGTTGTTGGTCCTCAGTGGACTTATTTAGCAAGTTTAATCATTAAGCTTTTTGGGTGTTGTTTATTTATTATCTGCTTTTCCAACAGTTTGACACAGGTGTGGTAATAATAGTAGTCCAAAATAATGTAAAATTGTGTGTTTGCATATATATTATTGAAAAACACAAAGCATCCTTTTAGGGGAGGACCCCAATCCCCCGCCAAATGCGTACAAATAAGTCATCCACAAACCTATGGAAAACACTGTACTTTGGTGATACCTATATAGTCATTGACATACAATACCTCTAATTTAGCTGCATAGATATCACACCTACAATCATGGCAATTAAAAAAACACACATGTTAAAGTCTGCAGTAACTACAAATGGATCTCTGTACTCACAGCTAGTTATTTCTCTCTCCTATCACTAACCCATTTTCCCAGAATACTATGGACTAGATCAAGGTAATGATTGGAACGTACCATGAATCTGGATGTATTGTGATGGCACTTTGATTTTGGTGGTTGCTGTGACCCTTATTTTACGTTTGCTTGCAACTGTAAAATAAAATCCTGAATTTATTTCTGTATCTGTACCCTGTTGATTTGCCCCCCCCCCCCCCGTTGATGTGTCATATGCTGTCAGTTTTGGGGCTGAATTGATGATAGCTGGTCCCAGTTGTTGGACGAGAAGCGTGTCATGATTTAAAACTTAAGTTAAGCTTAAAGGTTTTTTGAAGTTTATACAAAAGGTGCTTTGTAACAGCTTCATGGCAAGAGTTCAAAAAGATTTTATATGTCATTTTACCAGCCAAGTTGACTCAGCATGTTCCTTTTTACAACTTTGGCATGGAGGAGGAAGTGCAGCGAGAGGGAAGGCTTTAAATAGATGCATATATGTATATATGTACCGTATATTTTAAACCCAAACCACTAACAAACAGGGTAGTCCCACTCCATTGTTTAACCATGATGATCGACTTTTTAAAGATCAGGTTACATGGGCGACATTCAGAGGCAGGGCACGCAGGCATTAATTACGGCTGACTTTATGTTGCAGCCACATTTAGTTCTATTCCCTCCACAGACATTATATTGCCAAGAATAGGTGTCTCTCAATGTCGCATATGTTATTAACATGCATCCGGGCATTTCACAAACTGTATAAAAGAGAGGTCAGAGATTTGTCAAGTACTGTACACTTGTAGTGCCATTGTATGCTGTTTTCATTTGCTGATTAAATGGACAAAGTCAGGTCAACAGTGCCATGCCTCCCAGGCAAAGCAAACCAACAGCCAATCAACAGCCAGCTGGTCACAGACCAAGAGAATAAAGTGATTATAGTGACGGAGATACAAACAAATATCAAACTGTTTCTATATCAGCCTGTGAGCAACGAATCCCTGCCACAATCCACCTGACTTTATCCATATAGTATTTGATTTAATGTCCATATATACATCGAGTGTTACTGGCTGTCATTTGTCTGCGTCACATGGCATGTCTGGCTGTGGTTTGCTGATGCTGTTGTTGCATGCTGTTGACATTGAACTATGCTGACTGCTATAGAAACAAAGCTTGTCAGAGTAGGAAGTTGGTGCAGTTTTATTAATCTGGAAATTTAGTAATTAGATTTGAATATTTCATAATAAAATTTCACAACTCATTGCAAAGGTGGCACCAGGCATGAAATTGATACATTTGTTTTACAATGTGAAGCCATGTCTGAAATGTTTCCAGGTCTGTGTTTCTTTTAAATAGTAGCTGTGTCCCGTTTGTATACATTTTCTGGAAGACTCACAGAATCAGTTGGACATTTTCTGCAGATTTAAATAAGCCGTGCGCACTGCTAAGCACTCTGACAAGCTTGGTAAATGCAAGGCCTGACTCTTAAGACGTGTATGTGTGGGCACTGATGTGTGTGGTTTTTTTTTTTTATCTGTTTCTGTATCTCTTTGTGTGTGTATGTTCATGTCTGTGTCTGTGTTTATGTGTATCTAGCGCGGGACTATGAGATTCAGCGAGATCGTATTGAGTTGGGACGCTGCATAGGTGAGGGTCAGTTTGGAGATGTCCACCAAGGAGTCTACATCAGCCCGGTATGTAGTCTCATGCACACACAAGCTTTTGACATCCATGGCTGTAGTTTTTTAGTAGCTTTAGATGTAAATAATCGGATTATTGCAGCCTACTGTGATGATTCTTTACCTGTAAGGCCTTGACAATTGGAAAAAATTCAAATCCATGCAAATTTTGTAGCTTTAAACCAATCACTCACATGACAGTTCTTTAGATAAGAAATGTGGTATATCTTCCTAAATAAAGGCCCAAAAAATCTGTCTTATTATACGAAGTCACTTTGTAGCTAAACTACAAAGACTATACTAAACTTGAAGTCACATCACAATAACTGCATGTATAGTTACAACGGAAGAAAACGATGGGATTGGCTCGCCACCCAATAACTATGACATACTTCAAACTCTAATAATATATTGTCATTAGGCGTGCACAACCATATCCGATTTTGGTTTCCTGCCTGTTTGATGAATGTGTGTGCAGATGATTCTGTTGTAAAGCTCATTATGTTGTTCGCCTGGATGTGTTTCCTGCAGGAGAACCCTGCCCTGTCGGTGGCAGTCAAGACGTGTAAGAACTCCACGTCAGACAGCGTCAGGGAAAAGTTTCTCCAAGAAGCATGTAAGTGTGTGTGTGTGTGTGTGTGTGTGTTTATGCACACAAGAATTTACAGAATAACCTTTTTAGGACAGAAAAAAACTTGCAAACTGACCTTTGCCTGACCTTTTCTTTCCCTGCAGTGACTATGCGTCAGTTTGACCACCCCCACATTGTGAAGCTGATGGGAGTCATCACAGAGAATCCAGTGTGGATCATCATGGAGCTCTGCACACTAGGAGAGGTTGGACACTGATAAGAATTTTGTTATGGGTGTACAGTATCTGTTTTCTAAACAGATGCGTGCCTGTGTTCAGGCACAATAATAAGGCATAATAGAGAGGCTTGTCCAGAACCTATGGCTCATTTTTTATTTGTTTGAAAAAAATGTGCATTGTAATCAGTTTAAAAGTATTGATGTAAATGTATAAACATACCATCTGCATTGCAAACACTGCTTAATGGCTTTGAGGGTCTTTAGCTCATAATCTAGAGCTCATTCTGTGTTGGGGAAGAATTCTGAGCTGTGTTGACTGGAAGCTTTGGTAAACAGTATCCTCATTTGTTGTGTAGCACCCAATAATATAATCATTTCCTGAAAATGTAATAAAATGTGCACCATCTCTCATGTAATGTAATAAGGCCCAATAATGTAATAAAATGTCCTGACTGATATTGCAGCAGAACATTTTTATCAATGTTTTAATACCTTTTTTTGAAACTGATGATGTAATGTATTAAGGTTTATCATTATTGGTAAAATCATATTACAATATCATTTTAGTACATTATTGGTAAAGTTATTGCGTTATTGGGTTTCACTGTATTTTCAATAAAAGTTAAGTTTGAGCATTATTACACTTTCAGGAAATTATGACAGTATTGGGTGTGATAGTTTTTAATTTCTCCTCACATAGTTCTTGTCTGATGTTTGTTTACAGACATTTTTTAAGTAACTATTGTTATTGTCACACTGTGTTCCTCTCTGTCTTTCTGGCTCTCTTTCTGTCTTCATCCTTTGCTGTTCCTGGCGTCTCTCTGTCTTCTATTTTTCATGGTATAAATTGTTGTTCTCTCCCCTAAATCCCCTTTTTCTGACTGTTTTTTCTTCTCTGTTATCTATAGTTACGGTCATTTCTCCAGGTGAGGAAGTACAGTCTGGACCTCGCCAGTCTCATCTTGTACTCATATCAGCTCAGTACAGCACTGGCATACCTGGAGAGCAAACGCTTTGTACACAGGTATGCACCAGGATCTCCCAAAAACCTAGTGTACCAGAACCTTATGTACAATGATAAATGTTCATATTCCACAACAAAATAAATAGTTGTGGCCAGATGACATTGTTAATGAAAAGGTGATTTCATTGATTAGATAATTATTGTGTATAATGTATAATGATCTGGGGCTGTGGGACATAGAAGAATTTCATATATAATAAATGATATATTTAATGTAAACTCAGCCAGGTGGTGCACCATCTGGAAAAGATTTTTGTTCAGGTAAAAAGAGACATATTGTGATCAAGCAACAATAATGTTGTTACTAAATTCTCATATACAATCTGACTAATCCTTAAGACCGAATAAGGGGTGCCAACCTTGATATGATATGTTTTTTTTTCAGGAAACTACATGATAGATATAAATTAATATCTCATGTATCTCAAGTTTCCACTCAAGTAGATAAACAGAATTAAATGTTGAAGAATCTGAGACTCATTTTGGTTTTGTCCTCCTCAGGGACATCGCAGCACGGAACGTGTTGGTGTCTACAGTCGACTGTGTAAAGCTAGGGGACTTTGGTTTGTCACGATACATGGAAGATAGCTCTTATTACAAAGGTAAATATAACTACTTTATATGTGCACAGTAGCTGTGATTCCATTAATGTATTTTAACACGCATTTTGAAGCCTCTTATTCCAAAAATTAAAATGGCATTATTAAACAGATATACCTTGATTTCGCGAAAGAGTTTTGCACTCGCATGAGTAGAATTTTGCCTTTGTCAAAAAAGAGTTAATTTGCTTAATGGGAGATAAAAATCATTTCTGACATGGTGAACATTAGATGACTTGACTCACTCAGAGCTGATTAGCTTTTTTTGCTGTGAAAAAAGAAGGAGTTCCGTTCATTGTGGTCGACTTTTTGAATAATCCCTTAAAATTCCCAGATTAATTCTCTCATAGAGCACCAGTGTGAATGTTTTTGTTTCCTCTTTATTTTTCTTACCTCTACTTTATTACAGCCCTGCATAATGTAGCCTCTACCACAAATTCTCACAAAACTACACTTTGCATAGCCTAGTTTTGTCTTCTCAAAATCAGTGAATGGAAACACTGATGGCTTTTTTCTTCTTTTTCTCCTTTATTTTCAAGATTTAAAACATTTGCTTTAACTTCACTTGACAACGACCCAGTTGGTGTTCCCATATATGCACACTTCACCGTCTCCTTTTAACTTCCTTTGGTCTTTCATAACACATGGAGGAAAGCAACATTATTGTTCATGGTCCTGACATGAACTGAGCACAGCTGAGTTCTCCTGATCCCTGTTTTTCAGCATCTAAAGGCAAACTTCCTATTAAATGGATGGCTCCAGAATCCATTAACTTCAGACGGTTTACCACAGCCAGTGACGTCTGGATGTTTGGTAAGTTTAAGTCTGGTTGTGTTCTTTCCTTCTTCATTTCGGTGTCAGCCCCGTCTCTGTCTAATGATTTGTTTTTGTTACGGTACAAAGGTTTTTGGTATCAGCCTCTGTTTTTACGAGCCTGTAGGTTGCTGTTTCATAGTGAGTGACTTTCTCCATTTTTCTGTCCTTCTCTAGGAGTCTGTATGTGGGAGATCTTAATGTTCGGCATCAAGCCTTTCCAAGGTGTGAAAAACAACGACGTCATTGGCAGGATAGAGAACGGCGAGCGCCTGGCTATGCCCCCTCAGTGCCCTCCTACTCTCTACAGCTTGATGACAAAGTGTTGGTCGTATGATCCCAGCAAGAGGCCGCGCTTCACTGAACTTAAAACACAACTGAGGTACCTAATGGAGTGTAGTTTGAGTGTTCGTGTGTATGTGTGTCTCTGTAGGTGTGAGCCTTTTGGGGTCCGGTGTGTTGCTCAAGGATACTTTGACATGTGGGCGAGAGGTGCTCTGCCTCTGGAGTGTTAGTAGTTTAGGTGAAGTGCCACAACAAATAATATTTTCCAGATGCAGTGTTTACTTGCACCTTCCTAACAGCAGGTGTCACTGTCTGTCTGTTCAACTCATCTTCTTAGGGTACCAGGATTAATACAGCAACTATTATATATTTAGAAATTTAGCCACATACTTTGGTCTTTGTCTTTGTCTGCTGGTTAAACATCAGACCAGAATAAACCAGTACGGAAGAATGGACTGGACAAGAGGATACAATTTCTGTAGACTGTCAAATACAGCCCTGTAAGCAGAAAGAAGGAGATTTTATCCTGATGATAAAACATCTATGCTCCTTCTTATTCTCATCAAGTGGATAATTTCACTACATTGAAAGGAGGGTGCCTTTTGTGTCCTGTGATTTAATCTGGATTAAATTACTACATTCATTTTTAATAATGGACTTCAAGGCTTCCCGCAGAGGAAATAATTTCCTGAGCAATAACCTATCAAGACATCACATCAATGTCACTCCAAAATCAATTCTAGGGATAACAATGTGCTCTCATTTTCAACAAATTAATAGGTTTTGACTGCTGTGTCTTATATACTGCAGAACTACTTGGATATCGTTGAGCTAAGGGTGTTTCATTTCTCACATCATGTTAGATTTGCAATGTTTACCCTTGTGGAGTATCTATACAATACCCTCAGATTTAAGTTGTAAATTGGCACTTAACCTCATAGTCAGGAGAGCAGAGCCAAAACAAAACTGTCCAAACACTGGACAGCCTGCACTGCACATCCTGTTTGGGCTGATGACATTAATGCTGGCATGGTAACACGGGTATGATGCTGACAGAGATAGATGAAATAAGACGTCTCAGTCACGCCTTGCCTCTTTGTTAAATGATACATCACTGCCTTGTTACTTGCCTGGAGACAGAATTGCAAAGAGAGCGACCTTATCTACCAAGAGACAATATCCCGGGCGTGTTGTAATCAGATAAGGCAGAGCGTAGACAACGCTGTACGCAATTCAAAAACTCCCTGAGTAAGTCTCTGACTAAATCATCAGTGCAATTTTCCCCTTAAACATTTAAAGTGTCCAACCTATTCATGAGTCATGTCAATCCAGTATCTGAGCAAGACAATAAATCATTTGTGAAATGTCTCATCAAAGGTACTGAGGATTGCACTTTAAAGACAGGAAACTGAACCAAAACCTTTAAATCCAAAGAACATTGTGTCAGTCATCAGTCATCAGGTGTCAAGAGGTGAGGGAAATACAGATAGAACATGAAGTATTATTGGAAAAGAAGTCATAAACCTGACATGTTTTATGATTTATGTCAGCCAGTGTAGTGTGATTATAATGTATGCTAATCTTATGATGCTGACAGCAAAAATAACGTCACCAGCTCTCATTCATTTTTCCCTATACACATACATTTACAAACAGGCACACCAAACTAAACAAAGCTATTTAAGATATGTTCATCATTGATCATGGCATGCTTGATAAGATCTTTTGTTTTGCTTTGTGTGACAGAATTGGGACTCAGGACAGATACAATACAGTATGACGTGATTGAACTAGAGTAAGCACTATTTCTTTTAGTTCAAGGCTCACTGACATTTGCTTTCCTCCTCGTAGTTCACGGGAAGGTAACAGGAGTAGAGTGTTTCTGAGACACCATGACTCAACCATTCATAATCATGCAGACATGAACAGACTTGTAGTTTATTGGAAGTGCTGCTTCAGCATCACCTCTGATGGGAAGATGGATTATAACACCATGAGTGGGTGCTGAAGCTTATTTGTGACACAGATTGTGTATCAATTCACATTAATTAAAGTGTGATGAAGTTGGCGTCTGAACCGTGGCAGTGGCACTCCTGGGATTTAAGCCCATGTATCATAGAAAGATGTTTTCATTGTGTTTTGGTGTTCCCACTCATACTTGAAATGATCAGTTTACACACAGCACAACCAGCACTGTTGTTTCTTTGGACTGTTTTTTTTTTGTTGCAAGTGTCCAGCGGCATAGAGTCATAACAGTAACATCATTGTTTTGTAACGTGCAAGTGTCAGAAAAAACATGTTGGCATCGATGAAAGGAAGTGATAAGCTCAGAGGTGTGATTCCACAGAATCAGACAATTTTAAACTGGCTCTTAACAACTCCCATTCCTTGTGCAGATGAATGCACCATTTATTATCTACTGCTGTATATTAGCGTCAGATGATTGAATGTAATTTTGCTTATGCTTATTTTGTGCTTATTTAGATTAGCAGTGTTTTGAAAACTGGTATCAGTCATTTAATCTAAACACACCACTTACTGTATCTGAGTGTGTGCAGTTAACACAAAAGATAAGCACAAAATAGCACCTACAGGATAAGATGGAAAGTAGAAATTAGAGAATATTTACACAGCTGTTTTCATAAATTTCTGTTCGTATTCAAAACTAAATTCATCTGTAGAAGATTAGATGAAATGTGTTTAGTTTGTGTACACATTCTACGTGTCATTGCTGTTGCTGACACATTTTCCTCCCTCAGTCTCAATTACAAGCAGAACATTGTGAGTTTCAGCAGCACAGCGAGATGCCATCATTGTTTCCTTCAACGTGCACATTCTCTCTCTGTCTTTCTCTCTCTCACACAGAGAAACAGGAAAATAAGAGCACATATTTAACTCCTGTGGTTTTACGAGTCTGCTTAAAACCAGCATGACTCACACCTTAAATTCTACCACCATTACACTTCCAAATCTCTCAAGGTCAGCTTCCCTCTCTCTCTCCCCCAAGTTCTGTTCCTCTTGCACTCTCTTTGAATACTCTCCTCTTGACCTCGTTCACCTTATTATCATGTCTGGATCTCACTCTCGTATTTTGGCTGCAAATGAGTAATGACTTCCGCACCATGGAGGTTCACTGAGTAGCCTGACATACGTACAGTATGTTTGTGTTCGTATGTTTTAATGGTCTGAAAACCTGGTGAGGAAAATAACATGTAGACTGCATGTGAGTGCTAATCTGACAAAATTAAGTACATTTATTTTAATTGGCTATAATATGTCTGCATGAAGAAGAAATGGTGAGGAACCCTTGATGTGCCTCATCCAGTGTCTTGGAAACCAAGTCAATATTGACCATGTAAACTGTGGTCACTGGCTATTAATAGGGGAAAGTCATGCCATATAAGGTTATGCAGTTTGGTTTACTTTCGGTCTGGCCGGCTTTTATATCATAATATCAATTATAGGTCCCTCCTGCCAAATATGCAGCTCCAGCTACTACTACAGTTTTCCTAGACGGCAGACCAACATGAGTGTGTGTGTGTGTGTGTGTGTGTGTGTGTGTGTGTGTGTGTGTGTGTGTGTGTGTGTGTGTGTGTGTGTGTGTGTGTGTGTGTGTGTGTGTGTGTGTGTGTGTGTTTACACAGTGGGCAGCTGCCAGGAGCTACAGCTTTCCAAAGAACAGAGAGAGAGAAAGAGAGAGAGAGAGAGAACAGACAGAGAGAATGAAAGAAGGAAGGGAAAATGAGAACAGAACTACAATGCTGCTGTGCTCCCCTGGTTGAAGGCTCGCAGACCGAGGCTCCTAGCTCTCACATCATATTATCCTGGTAGTGAATTCTGTGTGTGGTGAAGGATTGTAGCCTATAGTCTGAAGGGGTTTTGTTTAGCAGCAGCAGAGCATATTTGAGACATCCTGCCAGGAGTAGTGGGCTTTATCCTTTAAGCGTTGCTGGGATCTTTTATAGTTATTCATGTTGGCCTTCAGAAGCGTATCAGTGCCGAGTGCCCATCAGCAACAGCCCATCTTCTTTCCAGTGGCTTTTCTCCAATAAGGACTTGACTGGATCTGCTTTGGCGCTATTGGATTGACCTGTTCTTAAGGTAAGTATTGCGTCTTCAGGCTTTTTAAATGTCAGCCTATGATAGACTGAATAGTTAATTTTTCCCAAGTGGGCTGCATCCAGTTGATGCTGTTTTGAAGCAGCCATTTTGTGTGTCTCTTAAACATGATTGGTTGTTCGACTGTCCTCCAATGATCCTCTGTTAAGACTGTCTGTAGACAATACTCATATGCACATCTGTTTATTGAAACAGTTATTTGTCGCTGTAATTGTTCATCCTGTTCAAACTGGCTTCAAACACATCTCCACAGTGAAAGTCATGGAACACAAAATCCTCAGTGCTCATTCTGAAGTTCAGCTGCAGTTACACTGAGGCTTCAGCAGCTACAGCAAAGATACAGTTAGTTTGTTTTCACAGATAACATGTTTCGTTGCTGCAGTGGTGGGACAGTAACACAAAGAGGGCATCTTGTATCCTGTAGCAACATTGTATCAGAGCAAAGAATGGCACTAGTCTAACTGGACCCTCGAATGATGGATTAGGAATCAGCCTCTGTGCACTCATATGATCCATCAACTGGTCAGATTTTGTTGAAATAGTTGTGGTGTTTTGTTTTATTTAGTTGAAATTGATATGAGATGTGATAGATAGAAAGATGTTAGCTTAAACCAGTGCCTAAAAGAAAGCTGTCGCTCCGAAGTGTCGGGTTGACATCTTTGAAGCCAGAAACCTAAATCTCAGTTTCCATCAGGTTTGGTTTTACAGGTGAGAAATACGTGGATTCAACAGGGCGTCGCTGAAAAGTCCAAGATTGTGCTTTGAGCCTAGCCTGAGTAAATAAACAAAACTGGCCTTGTTATTACAGGTGGTGGTGTAGGGTAGGTCGGAGGCAGAGACGGGCTATGTTGATGTTGCCAGGTGATGATATCGTCATCACACGTATTCATACATGATGTCATTTACTGTTGAACTGTGATGCAACGTTGCCAGATTCATTCATGACCGGTTGCATTTGGATTAAATGAATTGGCTTGTTAAATGGACATGAAATATAAAGACCAGGGACACAAACTCGCATCCTTTGGAGCCTCCTTTTCTTACTTTGACACAAACCAGTGTTTGTTTTAAACTTGTCTTTATTTGTTTAACTCATAAGATCGGGACAGTTCGGTACAAAAACAAAAGGTGTTACCACAGACAACAACGTTTAGATGAAGCTGTATATGTTTAATTCTTTGTACAGATATCATAATCTCTAATTACCTACTACTTGATTAAAGGATGGGGTTAAAACAGATTTACGAGGTTTGATTAAGAGGAAGATCAAGAGGAAGATTAACTTTTAACCATGCAAAAAGATTTTAAAAAACAATGAAAAGGACAACATTTTGTTGAAATACAGAATAAGAATAATATTCAAAGCGGAAATCCATTCAAATAAAATCTTTTATCATCACTTCCAGGTTTCATAAAGTAAAAGATAGTTGGTGGTTTGGATCAACTATTAGTCTACAGTGTTTATTCAGTGATTTATATTGATGATTATTAAACACTTAAGACTATGAAAAGTTGCCAGTGATTTCTCTATGGGGCAAGATGAGTATATAACTGAAGGTTACATTTTACAAATATAAAGACAAAACTGAAACAAACAAATTCTTAGAAAAATTGGCTGTATCTTAAAGTCAAACTAAATCAATACATGATGTTTCTATTTTTTGTATTCATCATAGAAAATATGGAATGATGGCATTCTGTAATCCAAATGAATGCTTAGTGATGAGAAAGGAGGTCAAGACTTGATGGATGACTGACTCCAACAGGTGCACAAACAAACACAAACACAGCAGGAGACAACAGAACAGGAGGGCAGTGGTGTTACTAGAAATAGCTCTTACCCTTGTTGAGAGGGTAGAAAGAGTGTGAGAGTGTGTGTGACTTGATTTGTCCAACCACTCAGTTTGCAGTTTTGTGGAGCTGTCCACTCCTCAGCAGCAGCTCCTTCCTTTGGGAATCTGGCTTTTGTTGAGCAGCAGTTTTCCCAGGGAACAGGTCAGTAAGGATAATTTTAGTGAGTGTGGTATGTTTGGCTACATTGGACTAAAACATGTTGGGTTTGGGAGGACGCTGCTCAGCCTTTCAGTCAATTTGCTTTAAAGCAATATTACCCAAATATTTACTGTTTTGTTTTGCGTGATGCAGCAAAGAGATGGCACCAGTAGTTAATGTGAGTATATAGTGGAGGGTCAAAGTGTTACTGAAGATCTGTTGAAATTTAACAGCTGATTTGGTTTCCAAACATCTGAAGACCAAACTGTTGCCACTGGCTTGAATTTGATTCATTTTGTTATTGTATTACTGTATTGGTTCTTTCAGTTTTATTGTACAAAACTTGTCAACTGTTGTTGATTTTTAAATGTACTTTATAAATTAAATTGGATTGATTTGTTGAATGTTATTGGGAGTGACTTGAGTGTTCTGGGATGAACTATACCAGTAGAAAAAGAATGAGCAATAAGACATTTCATAACAAAACGGAATTTGTTTTTCTTAGAACTTAGTTTGTGTTTGGACGCTCTGTGCAAACAGTTTGAGGAATGCTTTGTGTAACAATGTGTCTGTGTGTTTGTGTGTATTTATGAGGTTGTCATTGAGTTTTTTCATATTTCCAGCAAGAGGGGGAAAACCACTTAAGCTAACAGTCTGCTTTTCAAAAGAATCTCTCTGTCAAGAAAAACTCCGCACTGTGTGACATCTGTAAGAGCATATTTGAATTTCTTCACATTTCTAAGGGATGTTTTTCTAAAACTAGCAAGACCTGTTTCAGTATCAGGATCAAATAGACATCGTACTCGTTTGGCTGGTTAATTTTTAAAATTATTCACTTTATACCAACAAACCAAGAGATAATGTACAACAATAATCAATATAATACATAGTTTGTAAAGTGTTAAAAGTTTGGATCAGAATCTAAAATGATTAGAATATAATTCTTGAATATTGCTTGATTCTCAATATAATCTACAGTCATCATATTTTTTGTCTCCTGGCTTCGAATAAAAGAAGAATTGAATAATCATGATCAGAACATACAATCATAGTTGATAAGAACAGCTGATAAAATGAATCAAGTGAAAGTGAAAAATATACATTAACTGCTGTAGTTATAACATAATTCTGTAAACTTTATTTTTCGCAATTGCATTTATAGTAACAATAATAATTTAGGTGTGATGATAAAGGCTTCGAGGGTCTGGAAAGTGTTGGTTCAGGTTCCTTGAAAGTGCTTGAAAAGTGCCTGAATCTGTACTCAGTCTGAACAAACCTTTGATAACGAAAGTCTGGTGTGTGTGATGCAAAATGTTCATGTGCGGTGGAGGGGTTGACAGAGACAACACTGGAAAATGACTGAATATAATCTGTATTCATCTACTTATTGACAGTATCATTCATCACTTTTTGTATTGCCGCACAGTGCCTAATTAGATCATGTGACAGATCAGCAGAAATTGATTAATTCAAATGTTTTCCTTTTTTGCAGCACTATATTAGAGGAGGAGAAGCTCCAGCAAAAGGAGAGGAGCAGGATGGAGATGAGGAGACAGGTCACTGTTTCGTGGGACTCCGGAGGGTCTGATGAAGCTCCACCAAAAGTAAGGCGCTGCTATGCCACGTGTGTGTGTGTGTGTCACTGTCTGTCTGCCTGTTTATGTTTGTATGAGCACAACAGGTGTAGTAATAAAGAGTTTCTGTTGTGTTTGTGCTGTCTGCAATGAGACACCCTGATCATTGCAAGTCCCATGCACACTTAAGTTAGAGACCGCAGCCCCTCTGATTGGCTCTTATATGGATTTTGTAATATATGTTCTGTTCTCTGATTTGCTGCATCACTATTGATATTTAATGCATTGAAATGATTCAACTGGTAGATAGTTTGATTGTTTATAAGTTTGACTCTTTAAATGTACAAGATTTCTGCACGATCGTGGTGAGATGCTTATTGAAATCACTGCCAAAGTCAGTTGTCAAGTGGAGATTTCTCACTATGGTCATCAAGAAAAAAACAAACATCAATTTGTTTACACTCTCGAACCAAATCCAGACTTTTCAAGGGGGAAATGCCTCCATATCAAAAAAATGTGAGGCAAAAATGTACAGAAAGCTACAAAAAAGCAAATCTTTTGGGCGTTTTTGAATATTGACTGTTGACTGTGTGATCTGTGTGACAGTTTTCACACTTATCTTCTTTTTTTTAAACTTGTGCACAAATCGATTCTTTCTTCATCTGAAAAGCAGCTTGTTTTTTTTCTCAGTGTGTAGTCATTTCTCTAATGTCTTGTCTGTATAATAATCGTTCTATGGTGGGCAGGTTAAGGATCATAACATAGAGGACCTCCTGGATTTGTGTTATATGCATAACTGCTACCCTTTCATAACTGCTATTCTATCAAAAACTGTATAATTAGAACACATTTTACAAACATTTTTCATACAACATCAACTGCTCCCTTCAAATTATTTTTGCAAGTCCATAAACCCCACCCCCACTACCACCTCTACTAGAACCATCCTACCTCACAGCTTGTTGCCCCAGCTGCTAGCTGCTTCACCCTCACTTACTGCCCCCATGCCCCTGCTGTTAGCATCTGCTAGCTGCTTCTGTGGGTTACAACTAAAGCCATATGTCTTGAGCAGTAGCTGATAGGATTTAGACTTTTTTTTTTTTTTTTTTAAACCTTCAGTGATGCAGTTGTCCTTTAGTGTGTGCTGCATTTTTTCCGATAATTTACAAATACAGGTATTTCATTTCAGAGGCACAGTACCTATGGCTTTGGTTACAATCTTGCATTTTTCTGTCAGTGCTTTGGCTCATCCCTGCCTCTCTTACCTGCCTATTACATGTCTCTCTCTTTCATGATACCTTCTTTATTTCCATTTCTCCCTCCTCTACCTTTGTCTTTGTGTTTGCAGCCAAGCCGTCGTCCCTCCCTGCAGCCCACCTTCAGTCTGGATTGTCTGTCTGCTCCTTCTTCTCACCACCATTGCCATCCAAACCAGCGCTTTGCCTCACAGCTTTCCCTCTGCCTTGGAAACCCTCATCCTTCGTCTCCCTGCACCTCTTCTCACCTCCCTACTCCTCCACTCTACTCATCATCTATGCAACTTCCCAATCACTTTTCCTCTTCTCCCAATCCTCCATCAGCTCATCTTACATACACAGGTGGTGGTACAAACATGTACTACAACAACACCAAGTTAAATCCTGAATCCAAAGCTCATCCCAGCTTCTTCCTACAGTCTAATGCTCACTTCTATTCTCCACCTCACACCAGTTCAGACAGCCAGTCCAATGGCAGCTGCCCCCTCAAGACAAATCCCCTCGCGAAGTCAAACAACTCCCACCCCTGTCACTTTTCCACACTGCTCTCCCAATCTAGTCCTTACCTGAACACTCTGCCCCGCGGCATGTCAGACATTTGTCCCCACACCCTCAAAAACATCCAGCCTGAGTCAAATTCTAATCTTAAAACCCTGCTGTTGCCAAGCTTTGACCCTGGCTGCCAAACTAATCCCAGTATCCCTCAACAACCGGACTCCAACCCCCGGCACCAAGTCCATGCTCTGCAGTCATGTGGGAGGCCCCCGCTGGGCTCTCATGCCCCCCTCATGCTGCCACACACAGAGAGAGTCCTTCAAGTCCCCTCTGCCTATACTCCGTCCTCCACTAACCAACCACCTAGTCAATTGCTCAGCCACCCTGTAACTACATATCCACCTTTTCCCATCCCCTGCTTTGAAAGACCCATGTCCAGACCCCTGAAGGCAGGTTTTAAAGCTGTTTTGATAACTAAAACAAACCTGTTTGTCTTTATTAAAAAAAAAAAAAAGGTTGCAACATTCAGGATTATAGCTCCTTGAATAGATATCATGGAGGATTTAATGTGGAATTCTGGTATTTTTTTAACCTGGGTCCTTTAATTACACGTGCCACTTTTAGTAAGTATGAATCATTTAAACTTACTAAATTATGAATCATTCATACTTATTAATAAGTTTTCGAACAAGCACTTTTAGTGGACATTACTTTGACTGTCAGAGTTGCCCCAAAGGATTATGTAGCAGATATCACAGCTGTGTCATGGCTGCCAGCTGAAGTGATCTGCTCGATCAGTTGCAAAACCTTTGGCAAATATGAGTCAATTACAGAACAAAACATTTAAGTATAGACTCCAGACTTAAAAATACCATGATTATATATAGAAATTCCAGATTTAAAGATTTGAAAAACCAGATCAGGTCAGTCAATCCTCTTAAACAATAAATAATATTATATTTATTGTGACTACTGGCAGTGAATATATTCAGGGTTCGTACGGTGCTTGAAAGCCTTGAAAGTGCTTGAATTTAATGTTGCATTTTCAAGGTCTGAAAAATACTTGGATTTTAGTTTAAGTGCTTGACAGACAATGAAAGTGCTTGACATTATAACTCTGTGTCTTGGCAAAATTGGGATCAGACTGGATAATTTTCTTATTACAAGGAGAAATAAAATCAGTCTGTGTGTATCATCACACATGCAGCCTGGTAGCAATAGAGAAGGATGGCTGAGAAGAAGGTGAATTTGATGCAATTTGGACTGATGACATGTTCAGTATTAATAAACTTTGATGAATAAGCGAACAGCTTGAAAAAGTTTATGTCAAAAAAGAAAATTACAGGGTGTTCTCAGGTCTCTCCTTGTCTCGGTGCAAGTGTGCCTGAAGAACGCCAAGTGGCTCCCCTTTTTTTGGATAAAACTTTGTGTTCTCCTTTAATTTCTAAAGTTTTTACTATTATGAAACATCATTTTAGATGTTTACAGCATAATACAATGTGCATAATTGTGATAAAAAAAATAATCATGAATATATATATTCCTGTAGATATGTAGCGATAAGGTGCTGTAAAAGTTCGAAAATGACCCTTAAAAGTGCTTGAAAAGTGCTTGAATTTGACCTTGAGAAATGTGTACGAACCCTGTATATTTCTGCCTCTTTTGAAACTGCAGGCTAGACTATTAACGTTTTGGGGAAAAAAGCATTCTTAGGTATCATCTATCCAGCCTGATATATTTCATCAGGACTGTGTGTTCTGATTCTGAAGATTCGAAATTCAGCACAAACGGAAGTCTACTGAGAGAAATAACCTTTCCAAAAGTTGCAACATTTTTTGATGCATGGCTTCAATATCATGTCGGACTAAACTCCATCCAGTCTTTGAATCATTCATTCTAACTGTGCAGTGCAGTGGCTGTGAATTACCCTGTTTAAATGTCACCTTGTTGGCGTGTCCTATCTGTGTTTGACATGCTGTTGAATGTGCTCTACTGTGATTGAATGCAGATACATGTGTTTGCGTCAGGCTTTGTGCTGATGAGTCCTCGGATTATTACACCCTATTTCTAGCCTGCTGAGGATTCCTTTCATAAACCCCAAATCCAGTTGGACCCATATAACACACGTGGAGCTTAAACACAGTATGTCATAGATGAGCCAGATAAAGAAAATAGTCACATAATTGACAACAAAACATCTTGTGGTCAGCTTTTAAATTGTACTGCAATATCAGTGGAGTGGAGAGAGTTTAAAACAGATGTTTAACACATTTTTTACACTAGGTGGAACCCAAAGTCCAGAACTTATGTTGCCTTATACTGCAACAGCTTTCCCACTGCCCCGCTCCACGGCTCAGCTGTGTCCAAAACGGAGCTTCAATGGCTTCAACATTGCCTAATTCAATATAATGTTATGATCGACTTCATATACTAGTGGAGCTTATTATACGAATATGTGAAGCATAGGTTTGAAACAGTTACTATGAATACAAAGCCTGTCTCTACTTAAGCCTGTTTATAAAGACCTGACTCCCGCCACCTTTACCTAGCTGCTGGGTGCTAGCCAGTAGTATTACACATGAGCTTGTTTTGGTCAGCGACTCTGTTTCTGGAGTGGACGTTTAGTCCTCCCACTGAGCTGTAACATCACTCTGCCCCCCACATGCCAATTTCTTAAAGGCCAAGAGTTTTTAAATGAGTTGAGTAAAAAATCAGATGGAAAGATGACAGTCTAGCTGTATAAGACTTACCTTCAGTCAGTCTTATTCTTTTGGCTTTCAGTGTAAATGCAGAATTCAGCTCATATCTGCGAGTCCTTCCTGCTACAGAGCAGGTTTTCACTCCGTAAAAAAAAAATCTTAACACTGTGCTACTCCACATTCCTGAAAGTCTTTGTGGAGTTATGCCAAGACTCCTATGACATTCATATCAGGCAAGTTTGTACAACAGCAAAAGTAGGCCTGCGTTAATTAAGAGAGGTCGCATCACAATCAGTGTGTATACAGGAGGGATGTAAGCAATCCAGCAAGCGTTTCTCTCTCGCTGCAAAGAATGTGTGATTGATAGTAGACAGGAAAGGAAGAGCGATGGCAGGTTGTCCACTGGGTAATTGATCACAGATTGCGTTGTTCTCTCGAACAGATTAAAAGAAAAGTATAAAATGCGTCGCCAAATACACTTGGACAGTTAATGTTAATTTAGCTGGGTGGCCACACATGAATTTTTGAGTCTGGAGCGGATGTGCCGTGTTCAGCTCTTATTATACATCCATGTTGCAATATTATTCACTCATTAAATTGAACAGGTTGCAGATTCACCGCTATAGGAGGAGCCCAAACAGAGCTATAAAAACCCATTAACAGCTACAAGCTCATGGCTTGTTTTCTTTGTCAGGAGGTGGCGCACACTGGTGCTGTTGTATTGCCTCTAATTGGCACAGCTGGGATCTAAAATCCTGGCACTGCAGTGCTGCAATTGCATGATGAATATTGGGCCTATTTATTAGTCCGGTCATTCTTACATTCAAATATTCATTCAGAAGTCTTCAGATTTTACCAATATCTGCCTCACCCTGGTATGACTCTCTTGTGAACCTCATCTTCCAATTTCTCTGTCATTCTGTCTTGTCTGTCTGTTGTTGTTGTTGTGTTTTATCTTTCTATTTTTAAACTGGTTATTCCCAGGGAAAGGGGTGAGAATCTCTTTGTGGCAGATTTAAACTTCTAAGATATAATTCTGTTCATGTTAAGCAACCTTGTGTCTGTCCACGTATGAGCATGCTCACAACATGCTGTATGTTTCCCTAACTGAGATTTGTTAGGCTCCTGTTTGTCTCGTCTTCAGTTTCTTTGTATTGTCTGCTTCTCTTTGTCCTCCCTACTTTTTTCTTTCCTTGTCTCCCCCCCTCCTTCCATCCCTATCTGTATTTCTTTGCTGTCTGTTTCCCTCCCTGTGTGTCTTTGTGTCTGTCTTGCTGTCGGAGGTGTGGTCCAGAGAGAGCTACTATGAGAGGCTGTGGAAGGTAGAGGTTACAACACTGCTGAGCTCTGTGTTAGAGAAGTTTAAATCATAAAGCAAAATGTCTACAGTCATCCTAAGCGGGGAAACTGTTCATCCGCTATCAACAGCTTCATCTCAACAACTCACCAGAACCCACAAGAGAGACAAGAAACAAGGCTGTGTGTTCACCAAGCACTTCTGTTTTTAGCTACTCATGCCCAGCAAAGGAATAGAAAAGAATCACGAGGAGTAATTTATTGACTGTCCTCGGTTCATTTAGCAGCAGCTTGGATTAAAAAGTCTAATTTCTCAGGAGAAAGTCCCTTTGTTATGCAGATTGAAAAAATAAGAAATTACACCATATTGTCTTTTTTTTAAACCTTTTCAGCAGCAGCATATCCCTTTTCTCCAAATTAGAAACCCCAGTGCTTTAAAGAGAGGTCTTTGGTGAATGTGCAACTGTAACACTTTACTCACCTGTATAACATCTAATCTAAGAATCTAGTCGCCTATAGTCCCCGACTATAACATAGTTCATACCGGTATTCTATGGGTGTTGATGTTTGTAATATAGGGACAGTAGTTAGCACCAGTTTAACTAACAGCTTGCTGGACTTGCAGCCCAGTGGGTGCTCCTCGTTTTGATTGACAGCTAACCCAGCCACACAAACAGCTCCTGGAGGTTTGTGTGTTGATTGTCTGAATGACCTGGTGTCCCATCTTTGAATGTCTAGTTTGTGTAAAAAAAGATGAACTACGATTGTAACATCATTTTAATTTTTCTCCCCCCTGTCTTTCTATTCTATCGACTTCGACTATCAACTCTCTCCCTCTCTCTCTCTCTCTCTCCCTCTCTCT
Organism: Sparus aurata; assembly: GCF_900880675.1. NCBI lineage: Eukaryota > Metazoa > Chordata > Actinopteri > Spariformes > Sparidae > Sparus > Sparus aurata. Next base: position 17,438,776 of record NC_044203.1, read on the forward strand.
CTCTCTCTCTCTCTCTCTCTCTCTCTCTCTCTCTCCTCTCTCTCTCTCTCTCTCTCTCTCTCTCTCTCTCTCTCTCTCTCTCTCTCCTCCCTCTCTCTCTCTCTCTCTCTGTTTTCTGTCTTTCTCTCTCTGTCTATAGCCAAGTAGACCGGGCTATCCCAGTCCTCGCTCCAGTGAAGGTTTTTACCCCGGTTCCCAACATCCTGGACACTACCAGGTAAGCAGATAAACTTCACAGACTGCACAAGACTAAATCCATTGTCGCATAACTCTTATTAGAAGATGGTTTGATATAAAAAATATGCAATTGTCTGCTGCAGATGGGATTTGGGTTGCAGTCAGACAAAGAAAGTGTATATGTGTAGCACATTTCTAAAGATAGAGGGTTTTGACTTGGCTTTTACTTAAATTTGATTAAAAGGGGAACAAAAAATGAATATTCCAGCACACATCTGAATACAATTGACTTGCAATAAGCACAGAGCGAATCTGGTGAATACAGGCAAAACATGCGTAGATCGCTCCTTGTTGTCTTTAATGTAACTGTTAATAAAAAAGTGTCGATCGTATCCAGGTATGTGATGGAATATTAATGTTTTGGTCCACTATGGTCTGCCCTGTATCGGCTGCACCATACAGCCGAAATACATTTAAATTTAATGTATGTTTGTATATTTTTGCTTTTTTTTAATTGAAGTGCTGTGTGGTTTACTACAGCCATGTAAACGATTAAAAAAAAGCTCTAGTATCAGTATCAGTATTGCCCGATACCGAAATGTAGGTATTGGAATCGGATCGAAACTGAAAAGAATTGCGTCTCTAAACAAGAGATGGATCGGGATATAGGAGTATTAAGCTGTGTCATTTTCTCTTCCACCTGGCTCAGATGGCGGGGTATCCCGGCCCTCACACCCTCCCGTCGGTGCCCAGCGCCCTGTACCCCCCACAGGCTACCATGCTGGAAACGCACCACGCACACACACACCCCCGCCACCATGTCCACACACACTCGCACGCGCAGCACCTTCCCCAGCCACATGGACACGACATGGCGCTGTGGGGCTCTGTGATGGAGGTAGGAGACAGATTTTACACTCTTTTTACACACTCTCCCTCACACACAAACACACACGCATATATATTCACACTCGGAAGAGTCAGGAACGTTAGGTGAAAAGCAAAGCAAAGATGTTGAGGCACTCAGTCACATTCACAGGTAATTATACATTTGGTTGGTTTGGACTGGTAGACAATATCAGCCCACCAGTAAGAATTCCTTTGTTGTCTGGCAGTCTTTACTTGCATAACGAGTCCAGTCCACCAATATTTCAGTGGAACACTTCATCAGCCATTATTTTTAGTGTGTCTGTCCATCGTCCTAGGTCAGCCTCTCATCAGTCTGGTGTATGTGTCTGTGCTGTGTGCATGTTTCTTTTCACCTGTGACTCTGTGTGTGCGTGTGTGTCCCTTTTTTGGTGTGCATCTCTGTTGCTATGCTTGTCTTTCGTTGCATGTTTGTGTGTGTGTTTGTAGGACAGGGCAGTAGACATGCAGCAGTGTGTAGGCCCACAGTGCCTGTTAATGGAGGAACAGCTGATGATACAACAGCAGCAGATGGAGGAGGACCAGAGGTGGCTGGAGCAGGAGGAAAAGCTGCTGGTAACACACACAGCATGCACATAGTTAATACACACATAATACCAAGTCATTTGTAACATTTAGCTACTGTATTGACTTGAGGAACCTGTTTGTATTTCAGAGGTGAATCAACACAGTTTTGCTGACACATTACAGCGACATTACAAAACAATAAATTGTGTGCATACACTGTATATCTGCATGATAACAAAATATCACTGCAAAAACAGAATACAGAGAAACGGCGACATAGTTTCGGGTTTTTATGATCTTTTTCTGCATGGTACAGTGTGTTATCATTAACTGTGGTGCAAAGCTGTCTTTTCATCCGTTGTGGTGAATGTTTTTTACTTGAGTGATGCATGTTGTGTTTTTATAAATGTGTTAATGGACTCTATGAAATTCAACACAATACATATAATAAATGTAAAAGCTGTTGTAATACTGATACTTATCCTCAGCCACAGTCCTTGATAAGCAAAGTTACTTTGGAAAATACTTTTAATACATGAAACAGTTGATTTAGAATGACTGTCACAGTGATCGTGGTCTGGCCTCCAGTGATGAGTGAGATTATTTTTTTTATGATGAACTGATGTTGATGAGTGGAATTTAAAGAAGAGTTTTCAGGGATCAGTCAAGAAACATGTCATTTTCATGTTCACTACATGGTTGAGAATATCAATGATCTCCCTCCGAGTTTTAGAAAATGAACTGTGGTTTTACGTTTTTCTATCTTTACACACTAGCAGACATACATTGATACCCAAAGTATAGTATATATGCCAAAATAGTCCCCAGTAAATTAAATGGAATAAGAAGTAGTGGATGGTTTGCAAGGACTACTAAGTGTTCCTCACTTTCTATTTGGTAATTACCTCCTACCAGTGCCATCTCTCTGGGAGCAGTGGACTGCCAAATAGAGTTATTCAGCAGTAGATTCATCACAGCTTACTCTTACAGTAAAACTCACACGCTCAAAGATAAATAAATGCAGTGTTTGTTATTGTTGAGTATGAAAAGTGTTATTTCTGATGAGGAGTGGAGGGAGGAGGAGGAGGAGGAGGAGGAGGAGGAGGAACGCTTTATGTAGGATGCATATTTCTGTGAACACTGATTGAAGGAGCTGTTTGGGGTTTTTGCTCAAGAATTTTATTGTGCCTGCACGTGTGTGTGTGTGTGTGTGTGTGTGTGCGTGTTCCTGTGCGTGTGTGTGTTTTTGTGATTTTCTAGGCAGGTGTGGCCTGTGTGAATTCCAGGCTAATGATAGGCTTAGGGAATCTGACAGCCCAGTCAACAGACTGTCTTTGACCCACCACAACCACTAACAGACAACACACAAGATTACTGAAAAGCTGGGGAGGTGTGTGTGTGTGTGTGTGTGTGTGTGTGTGTGTGTGTGTGTGTGTGTGTGTGTGTGTGTGCGTGTGCGTGCGTGCGTGTTGGCAGGTTTTTATAACCCTGTCACTTCAGGGAGGGGCAAGAGAGGGAGGAGAAAAGGAAGAATGGTTTGGGAAAGAAGGGTAGACATGCTCACTACACTGACGGTTTGTTGGCAGCAGCTCCCTCCCTCTTCCTCCTCCTTCTCCTCCTCCTCCTCTCCTTCCCTCTCTCTGTGCGTCAGAGTCAGATATAAGTGTGCAAGAGGCAGGAAGCTGGAGTTGAATCTGAATTCTTGTCTTGATGAAACTGCTGGCACAGACAAGGATATGGGCTCGTAGGCAGACAGACAGGAAAACACTTAGACAGAGGTGAAGAGAGAGATACAACAAGATCAGGACAAGATAGCATCACAGACATAACACCTCAAACAACTCGGACACAAACGTTTCATCTCACAAGTTTGATGAACTCAATGGCAATGCTGGTCTTCAAGTCCTGTCTTGGAAAACTGGTAGGCAAGAGCTGTGTGTGTGTGTGTGTGTGTGTGTGTGTGTGTGTGTGTATAGAGGTGGTGGGTTGTGGTTTTATTGTAGCATTGTTTGTGGGCAGCAGTGCACTTTGGGGTCAGGTGTGTCCAAAAGTGTAAAAAGTTCTGCTCAAGTGTAAAAAAGTCCTGCAGCTGTGAGCAGTGTGTTTCTGTTTTTATTTGAAATCTTGTGCTGAGATGCAGTTGGATGCATTGGTTAACAATTTTTTAATTAGTTTGAGCTTCGCTGCTGTGATTTCATCATTAATGTCTTCATTCTCATATTCATTTTAGGACCTGAGAAAAAACTTGAATTGGGAGATTCATTATTTAAATAGATTGCAGTAAAAACTGTTATTCACGTAGAAAATATAGAGTGCTAATTCTCATTCATTACTAAAATGACTGTATGTGGTAAAAAATCTTAATCTAATCAATAAATCTACTGGTTGTAGTAACTGACTTTGCACCACATAATACAAAGTCTGTCTGACAAAAGCATGGGATATACTTTATAGCTGCTGGCAAATCCCCTTTTTATGCCATAAAAAGGGGATTTGTCTCAGAGTTTATCCTGGGAATCAAAAAGTCCCAAACAGAAAATCAAAACAAACAGAATAATTTTGTATAACTGTACTATATACAGAAGTTATGTCTCTGTGAATCTCTTACTGGCAGAGTGAAACCATTTAAGTATCAACTTAATTACTGTCGATGAGTTGATGTATGGACATATCATTTTATGTGTATTTGTGTGTGTGTCTAGAAGCCCGACTCTAGAAGTTCTAGAGGGAGTCTAGACAGAGAAGATGGAGGACTCCAACCACCAGTAAGTTGTTTTTCCATGTTTTTTTTTTGTCTCTATCCATCTCACTGCTAGTTGGTGTTATTGCTGAATGGAGCAGGACAATCCAAGGTTGTTGTTGTTTTTGGTGACAGCTCATGTATCCTGAAAGATTTCAAAGTCCTGGACAAATTAGAAAAAAACCCAGTCAAATATTAATTGTGACAATCACAGTGGTACATGGGTTAAGCTGTCCTGGATATACTGCCCTTCACATCACCTCTTCACAGTCAAAATAATGACCGTTTGTCACTCCCAGCACATAAAAAGTTATTTTTTCTGAACTGTTTGTGTTTTTAAGAGAGGAGGTCGCTGATTAAGTCAAATGTTGAGGGAAGTTCACATTCTGGTTGTGCAATTGGCTTCAGTGTGTGTTTGTTTTTATTGGAGCTGAGGAGATTGATCCAGGGACAGGAAGTGACCGGTTGGGGTGGGGTCAGCAATGAGGGGTCAATGAATTCCCACAACATCACCAGTTATTAATAGAAACACTGTAGCAAGAACTCCCACCAGAGCCATCTTTATTCGTTTCACTAAATAGCATGCAGTTTACTGCGCTCTTCTCAAGTCTGTCCTTCAGTAATTACACATTTTTGAGTGTTAAAAGCACCATTAGAGAAAAATATGGTCTCATAGAAAGTCTGCAGCCGAAAGTATATGTGTGGTACACATTTTACCAGGATGTTGAGGCCTTGAGGTTGTTGCTATAATATAACATACAGAGTGATAATATGCATCAAACATTTATATGTCACATGAAGAGCTTAAACAATTAGATGAATCAACTCGCATAAGGGACAATTTAGATTTTTGATTAGCTGGGTAAGTCATTTTTCAAGTAAGAAAATGTGAGGATTAGCTTCTTTCTTTGTCTAGTAAATTTAGTAATTTTGGGTTTTGGACTGGTGGCTGACAAAACAAGCAATTAGAAGCTTCACCTTGAGTTTAAGCAAATTGTGACATTCGTCATATACTTGTGACATTTTAGAGAGCAAAAGATTAATAGTTTAATCAAGAAATCAGTTAGCAGGTTGATCGATAATGAAAAATAATTGTTGTTTCTTCTCATATCGGACATATATGCTGATGATATAGGCCAACTCTTGATGCTCTAATAGTAGTCATTAGCTGCAGCCATATTTACGTGAATATACAGTATACAAACATGCTACAATAAAAAGCATTCTGACTAAAATCAGAGCCCAGAGAATATTAAGACAACAGCCACCCCAGCCACAGTCTGTTCACTGTTCACTATTCACCTGCTGCAGCAAAAGATACAGAAATATCTGCAGCCATACCACCAGGCTACAGAGCAGCTTCTTTCCTCAGGCTGTGAGACTCCTCAATTCATCCTCCACACTGTGGAAATGTCAGTGTTTGTGGAAGAAGACACAATTTCTTGGCTCTCACATCTGTGATCACTTAAGAGAGTTGCCCACATTGCTTTTTAAATTGAGCACTGTGGCGTAACTCTGAAACGATTTGCCCAGTGACAGATGCACACTTTCACTTAGCAAACAACAGTGATTATACGCTGTCAACACCTCCAACATATTTTAACATAGCTAGTATTGAAAGGTAACTTGATCACTTCTCCTTCTTGGTCTTTTGTTGTTTATTAGTAACTGGAGTCATCATGTTTCTAAAGTTACTAAATGACATTGTCGATCAGGGCTTTAGTGTAACTTTATCCGCTATAATCCCAAGAGTTGGTGAATGTTTTATGTTGATGTCAGTATGTTCCTGATGCCTGTAGCAGTAAGATGTTATAGCAGTCTGAAGTTGCCATGGGCCAGATATTTCTGTCTCTGTAATTCATCTCTCTACTTGTCCTGCTCCTCCCATTTGAATGGCTGTGGTTTGTGGTGGGAAAATCTCCCTCGTTTGTGCGTGTGTGTGTAAAATGCTGTAGTAGGGTATTTTTGGGTGTTGGTGGTTGTCAGACCACAACACTCTGATGGCTTTGGGAGCTCTCTGTACTGTTTTCTCACACAGGAAAAAAAAAACAACAAAGATTCAGTAATAACACAGCAAAGTAAATATGTAACATGGCTGGCACCACTGGAGACTTCTGTGGCATCATTTTATTCTTAACAGCATCAAATCAAAAAGACATGCTGCAGTATATTTTTTTCCGGGTTTCGAAAGGGTAGCGCTAACAAAGGAAACCCATTTTTTGTCATCCAAGTGCAGCCAGACAGAATATTTTAGCACAACACAAGAAACACAGACCACACACGCCACTGAAAACATGAAGAGCTCCTCAACTGGAAACGACAGTGTGTTTTGAAGGAATAAATTGAGACGCGGTGTCGTGTGACAAGAAAATTAAATTGGACTTCCTAAATGTTTCAGAACCAACTGGTGGTTTTTGCCTGTGAAGTTTTAATTTCCTGTGGAGCTTCTGATTATGTGTGTGACCGAACACATGCTAACCCAATGCTTTGTTGTTATGTTTGTTTGTTTGTGCAGACAGGAAACCAGCACATATACCAACCCGTTGGCAAACCAGGTAATACACAAGCCTGTAACTGTCTGTAATTGCAGCCACACAACCACTATTGTTTTATTCTCACTTCCTCTCTCTGTCTCTTAATCTCCCAAAGTATGTAGTTCACATATATAGCATTCCTCTGTTTAGCTCTCACACATAGTCTGCATACACATTCTGTATCTCCCAATACCAGCAGATAGTCTGTGTCAGTGTCTGAGCTCAGTCTGTTGCCACAATATGACAGATGTGACTGTTTACTGTGCAGCCCTTTTGACCAGCTAGCCATCACCCTTAAGGCAGGCGAATGCAGGGAAAAACATTCATCTTTAAATAGCTTTATGGTTGTGATTGAGATTGAAAGCAACGTTTTTTATTTATTTATTTAAGGAACAGTTTCACCCACTGCACTCAAATCTATTTTTTTCATGTTTTCATCGTGGCCAATTAAGTAGTTGTTTCATATGTTCAATAAGCAAATACAACAAAACATTTTTAGGCTTCTCATATATACACCTCCCTACACATTTGTGATTTTGATTTGAATATTTGTTTTTTGTTGTTTTTTTACTGTTGCACAGACAAAACAAGACTTTTATGACATCCCCTTTTTTATTTTTTCATAGACTAAACAATTGTCGCTCATAATGTTCTGAACGAAGTGCCTTGAAGTTTAAACAAAATGTGATCAAAGTACTCTTTGGTAAGAGCAAAAAGAAAGATTTGAGGCACTCTTCTGGCAAAAGATTAAAAAGCCTTTATCCACTTAGCTATATCATGCAGAAATTCTTCATCAACAGTGCATGTCAAATTAAAGCTGAGTTGCTGAGCAGCTACTGATGAACAGACAAGTACAATGTGTCCGGATCTTGTATGAGACTATAAAACTGAAAGAGAAATCTTTTTTCAAAACTTTTATTTGTTGTTTCCTACAGAGCACGCCGCTCCCCCAAAGAAACCCCCTCGACCCGGGGCCCAGAGCCAAGTGGGCAGTCTGGCCTGTCTAAATACTGGAGACAGCTACAATGATGGAGTCAAGGTACACACACATGGATACCCAAAACAAAAATACTCACACACAAACATACATAAAGACTTACTAATAAAAAAGACCTAAGAATATAAAGAATGAACCTACAAGAATAACAAAGATTTACCATTTATAGGTTGCATGTCTCTTAATACTTAGAGCGTTAATATTTTCTTGTTTTCCTTTGGCTGCTCCCTCCCTCCCTCCTCCCCTCCTCCTGCACTCTGCCTTACTGTTGACCCCCAGCCCTGGCGGGTAAGCAGCACACTGTTTGTGTGTTGTGTGTGTTTACTGTGCGTCTTGTCTACGACTTGATCACGACCGTCTGTCACTTGTTTGAGTTTTTTTCTGTCTAACGGATTAAATAACCTGCAGTGTTCTCATATAAACATACACACTCATTTAGTTCATCCTGCAGTTCCCTTTGTTGTGTAGACACCAGTCAGGTTTTTTGTTGCTGTCATTTTATCCTCCAAACTAACAAATCAAATCTACTTAGATGTGTTAGTTTGAACAATAGCAGTATTTAATCCTCTATCCCTCTGGAAATTCTTTAGAATTAATTACCTTTAATCACGCATGCTTCAAACTAAATATGCACTAATCATGTAGTTCTTTAAGGCTTGGGTTTAGGCTTGGAAGTTTCTCTTTATCTTTTGAATATAATCAGAGAATGAAAATACATATGATAAATAGAAGAGGTGCCTCTTCTATTGCTCTATGTAAAGTTTCTTCCTTTTCTTCCCATTTTTGGATTCTTTTCTTCATCTGAAAGATTGAGGGTTTTCTACAACCTTTCCCCTTTTGAGCCAAATTTGTGATTTTTGATTATTGACTTGGTAATACAAACACAATTGACTTCCTTTTAGTGTTTTCCATATAAAGCAATTTTTTTTTTTAAAAACATCAAAATAGGATCAGTTTTTTTTAGACAAATAATTGATGCAGTAGCTGCAGGGCATAACATGTGCATGGTTGAGAATGAGAGCTTTGACTGGCAGTAGTTAGGTACACAGGATGGCTTTTTATAGTGCTGAAAGGCAGATTTAGTTGCAGAAATGGATTTAGAGAAGGCAAATGAAAGTGTTCAGATAGTCAAGGGCCAGGGGCGGTCCGCTTAGAGAGAGAAGATGATAGGACAGAGAGTAAATGTTTAAGAGACAGCGTGAACTGGAAGAGGTACTATAGGATGAAAAAGAAGGTCCTTTTTTAACCAAGCTCAGGATTTGGATTTAATTGATTAAATCGTACCTAGTTGTAGCAGTGTGCCATTGCCATCTAGTGGCCAGAATTGAGAACTACACAAATATTTTTAGAAAAATTTCATAAATCTGATAAAAACCTTCCTTCATTCATTCATTAATTCACTCACCCACTCACTCATTAATGTACTCATTAAGCTGCATGACAGTTTGATCGTTGTTGCTCAGCAGTTGTGGCCTCTCCTCTTCTCAAACTATCTTAATACCGGTAATCTGTTTTGTAAACATTTAAATGATTTAACTCTCAGCATCCATCCTTCAGTGCAGAGGGTCCTTAGTTAACAAGGGATGATTTATAAATGTCAATATAATCATGCAGGAGCTCTACAGTCAACTCTTAACAGTAATTAAAACAACTGTTTTGATATAAGAAGGTTCATAATTTTCATCAACATCGTCGCACCTTGTTTTCTGTGGATCATTCTCACGGCCCCAGTCCCCCGTCAGACATGTGGGTCTTTGTGTGTTCCCTCAGCCTGTGACTCACTGCTTCTTGTTCTCTCACGGTTCAGCTGCAGCCCCAGGAGATAAGCCCGCCCCCCACCGCCAACCTGGACCGCTCCAACGACAAGGTGTACGAGAATGTGACAGGACTGGTTAAAGCTGTGATCGAGATGTCGAGCAAAATTCAGCCAGCTCCTCCAGAGGAATACGTTCCCATGGTCAAGGTAACAGAGACACATTTATCACAGCTCTCCTCATTGGCTTTCAAAATGAATCGGTGTTTCTCAGAGTTGCACTTGAAAGCATTACAAAGATTGGTGCTGTTCTGTTTATATAGTTGTATGTTATTTTCTCTTGACCACTGTGACATACTGTTTTGATTCGATGACATTGTACAACTCTTCAGACTTCTGAATTTTCCTGATGAATACTAATAATTGAACTTTTAAAAAAGTGGATAGGTATGAATTAGCGTTTCTCTACAAACACTAAATATGTTGCATCTGGTTCTAGTGTATAATTGTATGTCCATATCAAATACTATGAACTTAACATTTTATCTGTTGTAAATGATATCGTACTTTTATTACATGATTTTATAAATCTACAGGTACGGTATATACAACTTACATCTACTACTATCTACTTTTATTTCTGTTAAGTATATTTTTTTTCTGTGTTGTAAAGGATGTGGGTCTGGCATTGAGGACGTTATTGGCGACAGTGGATGAGACTCTACCACAACTCCCAGCCAGTACACACAGAGAGGTAATAACACACACATACACACACAATCACACAATCATTGTCATTGTCATTTGCGCAAGTGTTGGCTAGTATCACAGGTCTATTTAGTGCCGTGTCTTTCTTCAACAGATTGAGATGGCACAGAAACTCTTGAACTCTGACTTGGCAGAGCTGATTGGAAAGATGAAGTTAGCCCAACAATATGTGATGACCAGGTAGGTTCAAATATTACCTCCAGAATAGTTTCCGTCCTGTGTTTAAGATTTAAAGGCATCATGACTTTTTTATGTAATAGACACTTACCATCTTTTATTCAAGTTGTTTTAAAGTTTCTTGTGTTTATTGTTTTAATGGCTGCAGACAGTCACAGGGCTCATATTATTCCTTTTGATATAACTTCATTTACTGTCACTGTCTTACCAGATATTCCCATTCACAAAATAATTCCCACATTCACTTGTAGATGTCTGAGGCGACGGGCCTCGTTTCTTCCTCTTATTTTAGCTCGGCAAACCAACTCGTATTGTCTCTGGTTTGGAACGTCTACTTGGTCTGCTCAACATGGCTTATGCCACGAATGTGCATAGCCTATAATAATTCTCTCCAAAACAGTTCATGGAAACTAACCTAATTCGCGATTCCTTTTTTTGTGAGCAACATTTCAAAAGCTTGCGTCTTGACAATGAGATGGAAATAGAGCCACTGTTTGGAAAAATGGGAAAACAAAACAGAAAAAGACATTATTACCCAACGGCATGAGATGTCTGCCACAGTGGCTTTTTTGATGGTATCAAAAGAGGGAGCCAAAGTCTGACATTTTGATATTGTCCTACTCGGTCATTCATACCCGTTTGTATCAATCTGTATGATTGATGTGTGTATTTTTGCTCTGTCCTAGTCTCCAGCAGGACTACAAGAAACAGATGTTGACAGCAGCTCACGCTCTCGCAGTCGATGCCAAGAACCTGCTTGATGTCATCGACCAATCACGGCTCAAGATGATGGCTCACTCCCGCCCACACTAGCCCCGCCTCAGCTGAGCTGACCAACAGGAGCTGGTCTGGTATTTAGGAGACAGCAGTGTTTGCTGTTAGCAGTGGAGAGCTAAAGACTCCTGGATTAATGACGTCAATCGTGATATGTGAGAGCAGCTGGAGAAAACAGCGGCTCTGAAACTTTGACAACAGTCCGTGAAGAATCATTAGATGTTGAATCCTGTGTAAGCTGCGGTAGTCAATTCTCCCCCACTGTGACTTTCTAACAGAGCAAAAACACTTCCCGAATCAGGGACTTGGCAGCTTCACTCTCTTTGGACTGGAATATAATGATGAAAGGAGGAAGAGTGATGACTTTGGGTGATGATGTGTCTGAACCTGGAGAACTATCATGGGAGCAAGTGGATCTAGACTTGGGTTCGTCTGAGTGGAATACAACTCTCAAGCAAAGCCATCAGAACCTGATTGGACTGCGTTTGATCTGCAACATATCTGCATGAATCTTCATCGTGGAAATAGACTTTGACGTCAGCCGTACATTTGTTGATATCATGTGTTTTTACCCCTCGATGTGAACCTTCTGCTCAGCTGAAATACCTCCACATCACCATGGATTCTTTTGAACGGGCAGATCAAACCAGATGTTTTCAATTCAGCTGTGGTGCTTCGAGCTGATGCTTCAACAACGGCCACCCACCCCTCCATTGCTCCTCCTGTTTCTCTCTTCCATCCATTCCTGTCTTCCCTCTGTCTCAGCAGGTTTTATTTATAGACTCAGACATTGTAGAGGAGACGGAGGAAGAGATGGAAAGAACATGTCAACTGTCCTCCTCTTTCCTCTCCGGTTCACTCACTTTTCTTTTCTTCTCACTGTCCTCCTTCCTCAAGTCTTCCTTAGCTCATCTCTGAGCAGGTTTTAAAGACTCCAAATGTGAAGAATCCTACTGTCTGGGTGAAACGCTCCAGACAGGAATCTCCCAACTCTCAATTTAGTGTACTCTTTTTATTGGCTGGCTCCATGTTTTTTTGTGTTGTTTTCAGCAGTCTTCTTCCTCTGTACTGATCTACAATCCCAGCATTGACTCTGGTGAGCAAAAATGGAATTAAAAAAATGTGAGGATTCAGTCTGGATACTTCCTGTTTATCACGAAGGAAGAGGAAGCATCATGTCTCAGACTGGTCACTGAGCTTGACTTTGCCGATTTTTCTGTGAGGACAGTGTCTCCTCTTCTCTCCCCTTGCCTATGGTCCCATTATCGTTCAGTTGCTCCATGTGAGACTGGTGTCACACCTTCAACTGTCCCCACACCCGGTGTCACAAAGTGTATTTCCCTGGGGACACAAACCAAACCTCACAACTGGAACCTTTGTGCTTTGAGTCCCAGTTTCTGTCAGGTGTAACTCTTTAAAGATGTCCCTCATAACAACAGGGAGAGGAACACACATGAAAGGTGGAGCCACACGACTGGAACTTGTCTTGCAGGCACAAAACACTGAACTGAAATACAGCTGATCACACGTGTCTTTGTTAATACTGACCCCACATGGAGTATGACATACTGCTATATGAAACATACTGGTGACTTTACTGGTATAGCATGATATACTGGTATGGAGAAGAGCATATTTGCACAGCACCAAAAAGAAAATCTTAACTTTTTTTTTGTTTTTACCCTATTTCACCCAGATTGGTTTCTCATGTTTAGCCAGCAACGACACTATCAAATATCAGACATCTGGGTTTAATAGGGCTGAAAAATAATAAAAAACTGTAAAAAAAAAAAAAAAAAACAACCAAACAATCTATTTTATCTCCTTGTTGTTGCGTAAATCTGCTCATGTTGGTATATTGTAAGCTATACTGGTGTGTATCACTGGTGAATTGTACAGAACTCGTACTAGTAAACACTGGTTTTTATTTTGTCTTCTGGGCTAAATCAGCCATCTTGTCAAATAGGAGGAGAAAAAAAACCCAATGAAATAAAATAATGACAAAATGGAACTCTGACTGTCCACATTCTTACACATGATAGAGGTTTATTTAAAAGATCTACATGTCAGGTTTTATATCTCCATCTTTCATCTTTTCACTGATTATGAAATAGTCTCAGTTTATTATTGATGACATCATTCAGAAGCAAACAAGACCATCAGAGGGAAGACTGGTTATATTTCTGTGGTTAAAATATGTAGTCCTTATGCCTCTCACCGCGTCAGCTGGTGACTTATTTGGGGGGGGATTAAAAAAGATCCAGATAGAAAAGAATATTTACTTCAAGATCTTGCAAAGCTACTTTTATTTCACCTTCACTTTTTTTTTCTTTCACATGTCTCTTCCAGGAGTCCGTGGTTTTCACATCCCTGAGATGTCAAAGGAAATATTAAGTGCTAGAACAATCCTGAAAACCTGTATTCAGTGTCAAAGCCATCATTTCACATAGAACATCTGAATTACAGTCTCTTCATGATGCATTGTATTACATTCTATCACTTTTCTATACAGAGCAGCAGCGTATGACTTGGCTATTGCCAGCACTGATTTGATTTCAGTGTGACAGCAAGAAAATTACACCTGCAGTCAAAAGCAGCAGTGTGTATGTGTGTATTTTGATGGCCTCGGCTCCACTGAAGTTGCACTGGTTAAAGCTGTTGCAGCAGTTGACGATGTTTCCGTTCCCATCTGCGTCGACTGAGGCGCCGTTAGCAGCTCCAGTGCACGTGGCCATGCTGGCACACTGCTTCACTATGGCTATCGTGGAGCCTGAACAACACACACACACAGAGAGAGAGACACAATGTTTTCAAAAGGCTTCTCAGTAGTTCAAGTGATATCTTAGCCCACTGTTTTTAAATTCAGTGCCAAGTCAACACAGGTATACTGAGGCCTGCTTAGAGCCCGTCTTCTTCTTTATATTCTTGACCAGGGTTCAAATGTTGTGTGTTTCTTTGTTACCTAAAATGTCGACAGCAGTCATGCAGGTGTCCAGCGGCGCCTGACACACCTGGGTGTTAGTGTTGCATTCCTCATTGGTGGCAGAAGAGCTGCAGACATAGCACTCCAAGGACAGCGCTGCAGGCGCAAGGAACAAGGTAAAAATAGAGACTCATGATTTGAAGTCAAATTTAAAAAAAAAAAAGTTTAAAAAAAGAGATGCCACAAACAAAGACGCCCATTGATTGAAGAAGAAAAAAAAAAAGACCTGGGTCATGTTCAGAGGCCTTAACCAAGAGAAACAATATCCAGACTGACATTTTTGGATCAGTATTTTTACGTTTTTGACATTTTGATTTGAAGTTGACCAGAGCTGCTACGATTCTGTGATTAGTTCTCAACTATTAAATTATAGAGAAAATAATAGTTGCAATCCTCAAATTGATGCTTCAGTTGGTTATTGTTGGTAAGGTTCATGCTTCGCCTCATCACAGAAGGGGTCAGGGAAAATCCTCCTGATACATTCACTTGTTTTAGGTCATGGTGTCTCCTCACAATTGTCTTCTTGGGTTTAGATTTTTCATAAACTTGGTGCGGAGAATGGGAGAATCTTAGTGAAGTCGGGACTAACCTCACTGAGGTAAAGTTTAAAAATCATGTTAGACTAGAGTACGACTGACTTCACTCTAATGGGATCTGATAGTCTTTTCTGGGTTTGCGACAGGAATCCAGAGAATGGAGGCAGTGCCCTCACAGGGTTTTTCCTTATCTAACACTGGAAGCATTCAGAATGGAGATCCGTCTCCTGATTGTCAGCGTGTGCATTTAAACAAACCGGCGAAGCCTTAAATTTAAAAAGTACGTTTGAACCACTGCAGGCCTATTTTCAGTTTGACTATAGAGGAAGAAAATGACAGGACTGCAGAAACCTTTATGATAAACTATAAAGTCTCATCAAAAGAATTCCCTGAAGTAGACCGACAGCTACTCCCAAATGCTGTATTGTCAAAACTTGTCAGGCTCGCTTTTTTAATTGTACTATTATTAAGTATTGAAAAGAACACTCCATTCTGTTCCGCCCAGTCACTGTTTATTGTTCTGCAGTAAACACATGCACACCTAACGTTTGTATGCGCGCCATGATGACGTTCATTTGACAGAAGCAACCCGAGCAGAAGAAAATAACACGCTGTATACGCTGAAGGCTAGAAACCTAAAGGCTATCATTAAAACATCTTATTTCTCCAGCGCACAAAGTCATAAATCTTCAGCAAACCTTGATGTTAGTCTACACCCTTCTTGTATTACTACGTTCCCTCCGGAGCCACTGAAATGAACGGTAAAGATATTAAAGGTCTTCGAAACGTGCCTAAACCTCTGGCACACGTTCAAAATCAAGACAAAGAAAAAGCAGTCCCCCACAGTGAAACATATTCACTGATAGATACAATTCTAGCAACGCAGCCACAACCCCTCTTGTTTTTTTTTGTTCATTCTTGAATAAGTTTGAAAAGTCTTTCTGTACAATCAAGACAGATTTGCATACATGAAAAAAAACCAACTATTGTATGAAAGGATTGTAACTGCGCTCAGTTAAGTCTTGGTAAAACCTCTCGAGTAACGTTTCCTAAACTAAAGCATACTGTATTTTTGATCTCGACCTGAAACAGAAGGTAGTTTACAGGACGGGAGCGCTGATCTTAAAGGTGCACTGTGCCACTTTTTTTTTTACAGGGCTTTAAGCAAACAGAGAGACGGAGCTGCTGACACATGGACTAGCTGTTTGTAACATTTCAGATGTACTTTAAAGGCAAGGTGAGGACAAAAAACAGCTCATCGCCCCTCCAGAAGTCAGACGGTTCAAGAATAAAGGACAACTCAACCGAAAATGATACTCTAAAAAAATTGCACATTGCACCTTTAAGCGATTTTACCCTGTCTGTGTGTAAAAGCCATGGTTTCAACGCTGACTTTACAAACCTGGAGAGACGAGGAGGGAGAGGAGCGCGACGAGGCTGAGCAGTATCATACTGGCAGGCGTCTTGTCTGTTACCCGCTGAACCCGGTGTGTCCGGCTCCGTGTGTGAGCCTGTGTGGTTTCTCTTGTTTGTTTTTCAGACGCACTTGATCACAGCAGTTCCACCCACATCATTGTCCATCATCATGTCATCTCACTGAAAGCATCTCATACATGCTGTCCTGCTGTGTGTGTGTGTATACAGGACATTCCTAGATCTGGCACTGGTTTCAGTGATACCTCTCCTATATTTATCTTCTGTCAATCACAGATACAATGTGGTAATTGGGTGGAAGCAGTGTGTCTCCGCAGCCTGAGGGAAAAATAATTATGTCATGACTTTCAGCCCGTTTGGCTCGACCTGTGCCGCAGGACTTCTCCAAGTGATTCCTTTCTCTAGTCGAGAGGGAACCACCGATTTCTGTCCAACAACGGCCTCTGTGAGAACATGTAGCAGGGGAAAGGGCTGAAATAAGAAAAACAGCATTAAAGTGTCAACATTAAAGCATGTGTAGTTGATATTGTTTTTAAATAATGAACCAAATGACCATGTGAAGCTCTGCAGAAGCCTGATAATGAGCCATTCATTTGAATCAGGCATGTTGGAGCAGGGAAACATTTCAAACATGCAGAACCAGCACTTAAAAAAAATACTGATCGAAGCTTATCTGAGAGAAATAAAAAAAAAAAAAACTAAATACTAAAGGAACATTATATTGTTTTTCTAACAACATAATTCCTTATCACACCAAATGAGGGGAGCCACACTGTCACTGTTGAGATTCCAAGGCTTTTAGTTGTTAACACTTTTATAAATGTCAGTGTGATTTTCAGTTTGTCTCGTAAGAGTGTTGTTTGGGGAACCAATGTAAATGCTGATGGTTTCATCATTCTGTTTTCCTTTATATTGTGCAGTCAGCATAAACGTCAGTTTAATTTTAAACTATACATTCATCAGGTCAATAATAGGCAAGTGTTTGGTCACCAGCCTGTCAACGTAAAGGGTGTTCATATGTTGATGGTGTGTTTACAGCTCAAGCATCAGTGGCTGCAGGTTTAAAAATGTACTAACCTTTTTAAACAAATGTGTTAACATTTTAATTTATTTGATAAATCTTAGGTTTCTAATGTGTTAGTCAATGAAGATGTGATCAAAACCAAATGTTCAGTCATGCTGCGTCCCTCAGACTAAATTAAGGACAGATTATGTCTGTCTCCTGCCTTCCACTGCCGCCTGAGACAATAAAGCTGCACAAATGACTAACAGTGGACGTCACCTGTGATCCCAGTCACTCAATAATGCAAAAAAAACAGCATTTATGTAATTAATCTTTCACTAGATTAATATTTGGATTTTTAAAATATCTCAGACTGGCACTCACGTCATCCTTCTATCTGTCACATCACATCTGTCCAGCATTAGCACAGGAATGTACCGGCACACACCCAGCACACACGTGCATGAACACACCCCTTTTCATTCAATGGCAAATATGAACACATACTTTATCTAAGCAATGAACTTCTTACCAGAAACCAGTCAATCCATAATTACCAGTCTGTTGCTGTGTTGGTTTCTCCTTTGATTGCACGTGTTGATGTGTGTTGACTCACACACACACACACGTACTGTACATGTACATCTACAACAATCCATACACACAGCTGCTGATTTATTCCAATTTGAATAAACCTTTATTTCATATTGTAAAAAAAAAAATAACAAGCAGAGGGTGCATCGCCAAATCAGTTAAACTGACAAATTAAAATAATCAAAAAATGATGCTAAATGTATGAAATTATTCTCCGGCTCAAGCAGTTCAGTCAGCAAAGAAGCGGAAATGAGCTCAGAGGTCAAGGGAATACGAGCACAAGCACAGCCTGATAACAGTCGGACAGAGTGTAGACCCTCCCTATCAATAAATGCTTGTGTGCTGAGCGAGAGGGAACAGACTGATATTGTATACTGTAGCTATATTGTATGCTGGAAGTCAAAATGCATTGCAGGGATTTCATAGACACATGCAATCAGGATATCTGCAGTCAGGGGCCAAACTGCTGGCAATAACGCAGCCCGTTCTTTTTTATGTTAACATTGCAAAGTCAAGTCATTTTAAAATATTTGTACAGTACGTAGATAATGAGATAACCGTCTCAGACATCAGGAACATTAAGGATGATAAAGACTAGGGAATGACACTGAAGACATGAGACTGACATCAAACCTACACATCAGGTAGATCAAACTGGATGAAGGGTAAAAAGTGCTTTATGTTGCTGGTCGGATTACGTCATTGGGGTTAATGTGCAAAATAATGATCGTTAGATTTATTGGTGCAACCGCTAAAATTATGTTGCTTTGTGTTCTGATATTTCTGTTTATAAGCTCCATATATTTTCAGGTATATGTTTTTAACCCTTACCCTGAATTTTTTTTTTAGGCATTTGATGCTTTTATTAGGGGACAGCCTCAGCTCCAGTAAAATGCTGGAATAAGCAAAAAGTACAGAATGTGGCAACACTTTGTAATAACCATCATTAATAAATGGTACATTAATTAATTCAACTTCAGTTAAAATACATTTCACAATGAAATGCTTAAAAAACTTGTGCAGGTTTATGAACATCAGCTTTATAATGGCCATCTAAATAATGTTTAGAGATACACAGAATTGATAAGACATTTACAAAATATTATAATCATCAGCTGCTACTTTACGATAAACAACTGCTTAATTAATTGTTTATTATGTTTGTTAACGGTGAAATAACGATTAACTAAAATGGAATCAACTATAAATTCCCCATTTATTAATGATGTTATTATCAAGTGTTACCAAATTGTACAAATCTTTTTTTTTTTCTCAAAGTGACCCAGGACTGTGTGCGTTAACTTGTTATGCGTGCATAGAAAGCTAAACCAAGCCAACGCACACCACGGTGATATGATGCCGGCAGTATTGTTCTCGAAATATAACCACTAGCCAAGCATGACATGTGCAGCAGAGAGAGTCTGTATGAGGGGGTTCAGTCACTGTGGAAGTAAAAGGAGACGCAAAAGGCTGCAGCACCAGGAGTGTACAGCAGTGAGGAGTCTGCAGCAGGGCAGCTCGTCTTGGATCAGTTTGAAGATGCTGTGGCCTGCCAGAGTCTCCATCTCACATCAGTCTTTCTGTGTTGTGCACTAATTTCTGAAAAAGGAAGCAGAAGAATTCGTCTTCTCCTCATTGAGTCTTTAGTTTCTTGCTGTGGGTTCCGGACTCTCGCCTCCGGGCCTTGTGGGCATAACGCCTGGTGGAGATACGAGATGAAAGCAGGATTGTTTTGCTGTTATTTCGCCGACTTGGAGCGCAAATCCAGACAGAAGTCATTCAGCTGGACGGTGAATATCAACACTAGTGGATGTTACTGTGTTTCCTTTATATTTTTTATCTATATTTGACATAGGAAAGTAAAAGAAATAACACAGACAGTCTGCTGCCCAGCTGTTGTGTTTGGCAGTGTCTGAGTCCTGAAGTGTGCACACGCTCTGTCTAATGTGTATTTTGTGTCGTGCTGTGTGTGCGGAGGGTCTCACCTTCGCTGGTAGAGGTAGAGGAAGAAGAGGAGCTCATCTCTGAAGCAGGAGAGCTGGTGAGAGGAGCTGAAGGATCCAGAGGGGGAGAAGAGGGAGGCACAGGAGCACAGGTCTGAGATCAGCGTGTTCACTCCCTGCGGAGGAGAGGAAGAAGAACTCATAATGAACTCATCAAGCCTCTAAAATGATAAAGCTGAATCAAAACGGGCATCTGACAGCAGTTCAACCACTGAACAAAGCACGTCACTGTTTCCTGTATTCACACACTCACTCTGTACATCAACACTGTCCCCTGCAAGTGGCTCACAGACCTCAACTGATCCACAGAGAAGGACAGAGAAACACAAAGTCAGTGTAAGCAGAGGACAGCTCATGCACAAATGTACAATATTTTAATTTTTGGCATCAGTTGCGGGACCGACCTTGTAGTTTATAAAGAGCTGTGGGGCCATAGACAGGAAGCCAAAAGCATACACTCCTGAGAGATGGAGACATAAAGAGTCAATACAGCACGCTAATGACTCGTTTTAAAGTAAAGGGCTCTGCTTAAAGGTCCAGTGTGAAGGATTCAGGAGGATCTATTGGCAGAAATGGAGTACAATATTCATAATGATGTTTTCATCATTTTATAATCACCCCCCAAGTGAGAATCCTTGTGTTTGCTTCACATTAGAATGAGCATTTTATATCTGCTGAGGGAGCCAAGTCGTCTGCCATGTTTCTACAGTAGCCCAGAACGGAAAAACCAACAAACCAAACACTGTCTCTAGAGAGGACCTTCAGTGTTTTTGGCAGCCACCGCGCAGGAGTGTGAAATGAGAGTGCACTGAGTGCAATCTGCAACCTCTCCGCCAGAGGTCACTAAATCCTCCACACTGGATTTAGAAGCAAGAACTGACAGAACTGACAGAAATAAAAGTACATTGAAAAACTTCACAAATTTACTTATGAATAATACAGACAAACTTGTATCACTGTTATCAATGTAAGCAAGTCGACTCACCCGTCACCAGACTGTTGATCAACCAGGAATAGTAACTGTCAAAAGCAATGAACACAATTCATTGTTAATATAATAATCAGAAGTGTATATTTAGAGCATGTTCTAGCTTTCTAATGTACGTTTAGTAGTCGCTGATTCTGTACTGTATTCTGTATTCTACTGTAAGAGATTTTAAAATAAAAAACATTGTTTTTCAGATCCAGTATGTTTCTGGTGGCCTAACACTTCAGTGCAGCAGGTGCAGAGGAACCAACATAGTAACCATGTAACCATATACACGTAATGCTGTACATTTGACAACATTTCCACTATTTGTCAAAGCTGAAAATTAAATAAAGTGATCAGCTCACTTCTTTTGGCGTAAGTAGGCCAGTGAGAAAATAGCTCCACTGATACACAGAGGATAGACCAAGTAGGACAAGTATCTGGACGCCTGGAGGAGAAAAACACAGACAAAACATTGAGGCAGAATATAAAATCGGACTAACAAAAACAGTAGATGTATATATAGAGAAACCTACTGATACCTGCGTATCGTACTCCACAGTCTTTCTTTCTTCCTCATCCAGCTTTTTTACCTGCACAGTGACAGAGGAGGTCTCAGGTTGGATGCATCATGGCTGCATCACATGTTTCTATTCAATCAAATTAAGTCATTGTACACATGTGTCAGCAGACGGGGCTCAATGGCAGCATACTCACATGGAGTTTGGAGCTTTTCAGCTGGATGTTAAACACTTTAAACACCTTCCACACCTGCCGGGATGACAGATTAGTTTTGTTTAGTGTGTTTGTTTCAATCTTTATTTGAGGGGACTGATTACTGCTACGTACCTCGACACACGCTCCCAGTCCAACAGGAAGCAGCACCAGCAGACTGGTCTCCTCCAGCAGATGGAGGAAAATGAGCAAAGTGCTCATACTACGCCACAGAACTACAGACAGAGGGGGGAGAGGCAGAGGCTAATTTGAACCATTTATGGCAAAAGCTGTAATTTAATGTCTTTCATAACTGCTGGTGAGCCCTGTGTGGCCTCGTCTTTAGTATTGCAAAGTCAAGCTTTATGTAATGTGATGACTTTCTCACTAGACTTCCTGGACATTCCCAACATGCTCTTCTTTTTTCTCCACGAGCTGATGTCATTTTTAAGAGCCAGGAACTCACAGATGAGCTGATGGAAGATAGAAAAGAGAAAAACGTACTTTGAATTTTACAGTGCTTCATCTCAAACACGTCTGAGCTGCAATGTTCCTTCATAGTTTTTTTGTTTTTTTCCCCGAGGCGTTGTGTAATCATACCTGCAGAGCTGTGATGAGTGCAGTCAGCACTAACAGATAGAGGTTGGAGTCCACCAAAGTTTCTTTAATCTCATCCACGTTCTCCTCTGTGAAGCCTGGATAAACACACGTGTTGTTTAGGTCTCCTCACTATGTGGTATGAAAAGTTGTTTTAGGATTTCACCTGGGCTAAAAAACTGCAACACATTGGGAAAAAATGTCTCTGGGACTTCAGAACTTTTAAAAAGACTTAGAGAAATGAGTACATCAAAATGTTACAGACTACAGACCACCTGAATTTTAAATCATAACTCTCCAAATCGTTACACATCTGTTATGTTATTAGCTCACCAAACTGCCGCAGGGAATAAACCACGTCCTGCAGATGCACCCAGAACCTGAACCCCCTTAGAGAGATTCCCTCATAGGACACAGTCAGAGGGAGCTGGACTGTGCTGCTGCTGATCTCCTTTGAGCGTATGGATAGATAGATAGATTTCAGAGTCAGAGTCATCGCAGTCAAAACACAATAAGAGAATGAAGTGTGTGAAACGGCCCCTACCATGAGGTCTCTGACTCTGAAGTTGAGCTCGTTAATCAGCAGCAGAGGGAGGTAGATCATCTGTCGGCCGTCCTGAGAGCTTCACCGGGACACAGGAAGAAAGTCTCATTAAACACATAAAAAACATCCTTTTTCTACAGCCTGGTGGAGCTGCAAGGAGAGCATTACCGTGTCCTGTTTCTCTGCATGGCTTGTGTTCTGTCTTAAAGGTTAACTTCCCCAATTGTCCACATTAAAGTGTTTATAGTTTTTGTAGAGTACATCTGCATGTGTATAAAAAGGTCACATAAGCCTTTTGTGTCTCCAGATGAAGCTGCAAGTAAATCTGAGAAATTGCCTCCTGTGATGTCACTCTGTGGCAAAGTTGCATTGTGGGTAATGTAGGCAGCACATTTTGAAAAGCTGTCACTGGTCTGGCATTACACTCCTCTAACGCTGTTGGACTCGTTATGGACAGTTTAAAAACAAATGATCAAAATCAATACAGCAGAACCAGACATGGCAACCTTCTTCACCCACAATGCAACTAGGCTACTGAGCGACATCATTGGAGGCAATTTATCAGATTACATGCAGCTTCCTCTGGAGCCACAAAAGGTTTTAGACTACTTTTTTCACATATTCAGTAGAACTCCCCAAGACCTGTAAACACACTTTAATGTGTAAAATTGGTGAAGTTACCCTTTAATAATTCTTGTTTTGTGGCTGAAGCTTTCTTTATGATGTCTTGTTGTCTTTGTGCTATAAATTATATCACTGTATAGGTTTCAGAACATCTCTCCAAAGGACTGCAGTTGTTGTCCTCATAAATGATCAAATTCAATTAAAAACCCTCCTCGTACATGAGCTTTTCTTTAGAGTAGCAATCGTGCCGGTGACACTGCAGCATATTTTCTGACTATGCATATTCTTAGAGGTGCGCAGTTTTTTTTTTACAAATGATGGACATGTGACGAGTGGCTGCAAATAGATATTGCTTCATTTTTAAAAGGGCACAAGAAAATGTTGGGAACCACTGATCTATACGACACATAGTTTGTGCTTTGAAGGAACAAAATACCAAATATGCTTTTCATTCTTTCCCTTTCCTTCTGTGTGTTGTATAGGATATTTTGCATGCAAAAGGTCTTGAACATAAAAAAAAAAAAAAACAAAGTCTGCGCCAACAGAAAAAAACTGCATTAAAGACTTCAGTGTAAGATGTGAGTGTGAGTAAACTGATCAGACGCAGCAATAAAGCAGCAGTCAGCAGCCCTCACTCTGATCTCCTGTCTTTGACCTCCACAGCTCCCTGTGACTTACACTCTCATGTAGCGCCGCACGTCACTGGGAAGCCCCGCCTTGTTGAAGGTGAAGTCCTCTGACATCATCGTGATGGACAGATGAGGTCTCCAGTGGGACACAGGACTGGGCCTCTGATGGAGCCACAAAAAGGACTTACTTGCTGCAGGGCCACATGTCTAAATGTGCTCTATAAATGACACGCAGGCTGAAATATGAGAGGACTGTGACGGATACTGAATCACATTTTACCTTCTTCGTGTCTCTCTGCACCTCAGTGTGTGTGGGAGCGATGTAGGTGGTGAGCTGAGCTGCGTGGTGGACTTCTCTGCTGTCCTCCAGAGGTGAAACACCGACTTTGTGAACATACACGACCGCGTACAGAGTGCCGTTATCCCGAGTCTCCTGCGGCAGAGAGACATTCACCTGCCTAGGAGAGAGAGAGAGAGGGAGAGGGAGGGGGGAGTAAGTTGAGGAAAAGCAGCCAGTCTCATGGGCTAATCAGCGTTTTTGCTCTTATTAATGAAAAGTTAATGTTGGTTTAATGGTACACCTAAACAATCTCTACATCTACAACATGTCAGCAGCATGTCAAACCTACCTCTCATATGTGGAGTGAGGGTCAAATGGGTCTATTTTCAGAGCAAGGTTGAGTTGGCTGTTGTCTGGCTCGAGGCAGGTGAAGACACTCAGCTGGATAAAACCGAAAGAGGAGAAGAAAAGAGAAGAGATTCAAAGCAGTCTTTCTATTTTTAGAAAAAGACAGTTACAAACTGAGATGCAGCTATAGAAATGGAAAAGAAAAATGGACTTTTTCGTCAAAAACATGTACATTATGCATATTCAAATGAGTGAACTGACCTCAAACTACACTTCCTTGCAATTACCAATGTGTGCTGTGTGCGTTACAAACAGGTTTTGTCTTGATATTCAAATAAATAACCACAAAACTCATTCAATCTGAATAAACTTAACAAAACTCAAATGCATGGTTTTACTTGACCGCCTGCTTTGCAAAAAACACATTAAATTTGATTGCTTTGGACTTTATGCTGAGCATTACTGGCTATAACATATTAAGAAAGCAGGGCAGTTTGTCAACTAAATAATCAGACCCCATGCAATAGTGTCCTACAGAGATGCAGTATCCCTGATCAGCCTATTTTCCAAAAGGACCTAGGGATCAGTTCGGCCTGTGCTAACCTGTAGTCTGGGTCTCGCTGTCAGGTAGGAGGCGATGCATGTCTCTCCTCTGCCTCCATCGCAGGGTTTGGTGTTGAGGAATCCGTACAGCAGCCACACGGTGTGCAGCATATAAACCACAAAGACTCCGAGCAGCAGCTTAGCGATGGAGCTCCGTTTGGCGCCGCTCTCCGCGGGTTTAGTGTAACACGACGGGAACATGGCAGCCGCTGTCAACAAGGACAAAATAACATTAATTAAAAAAAAAAAATGGACGTGGTCCGGTCTGAGGACGGAACTGTTTATAATCGGATACAGCGTCAACACGATGAATTCCCCACACTTCCTCCGCGCCGCAGCATCCTTCCGGTTCTCTGCATCCAGCGGAGAGATGCTGATGCTGACTCCACCTCAGCGGGTGCGACTACGCAGACATCACCAACCCTGAAGCCACATGGAAGCCAGGGCATCGAGCCCATTGGCACAAACACACAGACGCCTCACTGAGCGGGTTGGCCCGTTGCTGCGATACGTCGACGTCGCCGCCATATTGGATGTGGCAGCTCCGCCCCGTGAACTAACACAAGTCAAAAGAGTGAACTTTATAAAGCTCCTTCTACAAAGTGATGTAAGTTAATGCCTCTCATTTACACATTCACACACGTACGGATATATACGGGAAACAGAGAGGAACCAAAACAACGTCTGTAACGATTTCTGATTATTATAAACGTTAACGACGCCTTATATGTTTACTATACAGCTGGGCACCAAACTCACGTATGTATCTTTCTAATGCTTTTATGAGTGTTTACAGCTGCCAATGTATCTACTGCTGTTACTGTGATGATAAATGACAGTTAAATGTTGAATCTGTGTCAATAGTAACCAGATCCTGACATGTAAAATCCAAAACGAATATACTCTATATACAGTATTTCTACCGTTGACCTTATGTCAAATCAATCCCTTCATATGTAAGCCATCATTGTCTTTGCATCTTCTTCCTGGTGTCTTAATCTGCCACAGGTATACATTTGGTTACATTTTACTGCAGCAATGTGGAGAAATCTCACCTCAAAATCACCTCCAAAATGAATAAACTCTAAATTATTCTGACCTTTGACCTCTATGTTTGTATGTATATGATTTAGCCCAGAGTTTTCTTCTTCTCCTTCTTCTTCTTCTTCTTCTTCTTCTTCTTTTTCATATTATTATCACAATTTTGACATTTCATAGATAATACTGTTTCAATTAAGATAAGAAAATTGAGAAAAGTAGGACAGACTATTAAAAAAAAAAAACTAAAAAAAAAAACCATTAGCTCCAGAACTACTACTAACACACTTAATTTGACGCACAGTCTCATAATTTAAACTTGCCATGAAAACTTGTATTGAATTTATGTCACGTATAACCTTCATCGTTTTTTCATTTTAAATCTATGCCGAGTTTTGCAGTCCGAGTGATCTTCTCTACTCGAGACGATCTTTGGCAGCCGGTGCTTGTCACCGCGGTGCATTATGGTCCAGTGCAGCGCTCTTGCCTGCTGTCCTCCTGTGTGCTGGCACCCTCCATCATGCTAGCCTGACCAACAACAACCTGTGTTCGGACTGAAAATACAGCCCGATATGTTGACTCAGGACGGTCTGTGGTTAGCGGCAGGTAACTGAACAGTGTCAGCTGCGTCTTCGTTTACTGTCAGGACGAATATTAAACGGATAATGACAACGAGCACAAGCTGTCCCTGATAGCAGCAGCTAAGATAACTAGCACAACATGGAGAGCTGCACAGCAGTCTTGAAAACACTGTAAAGAAAGTTAGTAAACAGCCGAGCTAAGGTGACATATTCCTAGCTGTGTAGTAGAACTGGATAACCAATATTTCCTCATGATTTAACTGTTTTGTACGTGTTTCCTTACCTGCCGTCGCTACTTGAGGATCTGGACTGTCTCCTAGTAAACAAACTGTCAGAAACCTCGAGGATAACGAAGGACCCCTGATGAGATGACCGAAGGATCATACAATCTTTTTATGCCACTAATATATCCCCTGATTTCGTTTTCTATGGAGGCTAAAGGTTGCCTTCCTGCCATGGTATTCTTTGTGATCTCCTTCTTGCAGCAGTGGTGAATATCAGCCTTCCAAATCCAGTATGTCAGTGTGTGTGAAGGCTGTGTGTTGGGGTGGTGTGGAGATGAAGCTACACAGGGTGCTGCTGACAGGCAGTAAGAACTGCACTGGGATGTATCTGCCATTTACCGGGAACTTTTATTTAAAGCGCCTTTTCAGCTCTGTTAGTCCTCTTTTCTCAAGAACAGGTGGCACCCGAGCTGTCATCCTCAGTAGTGCGCGTCCACTACTCTTCACACTGAGGGACATTGTTTCACATGGAAATAGGAAACTTGTATTGTACAGCAGGAACTACAGTGAGTTCTGCTGTCAGACACTGCCTGTGTCTGGATGTCAACCCAGAAGATCTCAGTCTGCTGCGTTGAGGAAGAAGCAACTGCTGCATGGAGGTCCAACATGGCCCGGTGAGAGTGACAGACAGGACAACCATTTATTTTTTCTAGATATTTACAGCAGTTACACGGTTCCCTTTGACAGTCTTTAATTGGTGATGACGAAACAACAATTCGATACATTGGCAGGGTAATATTATCAACCAGTACTGGATTAACACACAGATATATCAGTAATGGCATATGATTCATGTTGATGAGTATCCAGAATGTGTTGAATGTGTATCCAGAGTTGATAGGCACGTTTTTTTTTGTTTTTTTTTTACTATAGTTTGTTGAATGTATAGTTTATCTAACCCTAACCAGACAGAGAGTACTGGCAAGTTTATTCCTGGACAGTAAAACTCCCTCCAATTACATCTCTTAGTCACATGTTTTATGTCTCATTAAAAGGCCGATATGTAAGAATTTCAGTTGAAAAAATACAATACTGAAATTTTAAACAGGATATGAAGAAATCTTTTGTCTTGGAAAGCATGTTTAGCATGTGAACCAGCAAACCCCAGCCCACCCCTGTCCAAATATCCTGCTTTGGAGCGGTGTTAACACTCAAAATCCCCTGGTGTTTTTTGAACTCCCAGTCTGGCTACGTGGCCAATCGAGCCAACCAGCTAATGGAAGCTGGACTTGGCACCAGCTGCCCCCTAGATGTTTTGAGTATGAATTCAACAGGCGGCCAATTCTTACATATTTCAAATTTTTAAGGTAAAAAAAACCCGACAACAGTAATTTAATGTTGATATACCATTCATCCCTGTGATGTCACTCTGTGGCAAAGTTGCATTGTGGGTAATGTAGGTGGCACATTTTGAAAACCTGTCGCTGGTCTACCATTTCACTCCTCTAACACAGTTGGACTCATTATGGACAGTTTTGATAACAAATTATCAAAATTGATAATATATTATAGTATAGAACAATATGTTACATGTTTCTTTATGTTCTGGTCAGATAATGTAACTGTATTCAAGTTGTAACAGATTTTCTGATGGTGAGTATCGAGCCACTAAAATATCTGTTATGGTAACAGTAATTACAGGTCATGTATTTTGATATTTTACTGCTGTTGTAGTCAAAGAAACAAGAGTTAACAAATCCTTTTTGTTCTTTAGTTGCAATGATTCTGCTTTAAGTAGTTTCCTCTACATGTGGTTTGACTTTTCTTTGCCTGTTTTTTTAACAGCGTCCTTCATCCGCCACAGAGTGACAGACGCCACGGTTTCCAGTGTGCCTCCAGTTTTTGTAGTGGTAAGAGATGCACCAAGGTCAGCAACAGGCATTTCAGTGGTCACTAAACAGTAGTAACCACCATTAAATCTCATTCATTTAGTGTACTTAATGGCAAGATGCTTTTAAAGAAACTGATAAAGACTGATTTTACATCTCATGTCAGCTGGATATAATCTGTGTTTCCCACAACAAGTCATGAAATCATCTACCAATCTACTGTTGTTAGTGTTATGTATTAGAATACACTGAAAATTTTGTTTGTTTGTATTAATTACTTTCTTTTTCATTTATTCCACAGATGAAGTTTGACCAGGAGGGAAATGTGACAACATTTGGTAAGTGTTGGGGGAAAACATCATATTCCTTAAGTTGCTTGCCTGTCTTCTTTATTTGAGGGGCTAAATCAAGGTTGTTAATTGAAAGCAGTAAATAAGATATGTGAAATAGGTTCTACTTTGCTCTTCTTACTTGTGTGATTTTTACCCTCACAGAGAAGAAAAAAACAGAGCTGTGTCAGGAGCTCAGTCTTCAGGCCCGAGACCTTCGCTTTCAGCACAGTACCAGCCTCACTGCAAGAAACAACTGCATCATCATACGGATGGAGGTACATTCTCGTTCTCTCTTATTAGCACACTGTGAGAGTAATGAGATATTTTAGCTCCCAACCAAATCTACCTCATCCATGATAACATGAGAACATTTTGTGACCATTACTCTAACCAAATAAAAAAACTTAATAACACAGTTTTTCCTTCATGACCACCAGTATTCTAATAATACTGAATAACTGTTGATTTAAAACCTACTGGTAATCCAGTGCTCATTACAACCCAAACTCAAACCTTAAATCAGAGATATATAGCCTGTTTGTAAAAAAGACATGCCATGCCATGCCCAAGTAATTATTTAATTCACCAATTTCTTACCATAATTTAAACAAATAAGGCTGTAAGATTTAGAACAGAAAAAAACATATTAAAACTGAATTACGACTGAACTAAAGCTCAACACATGAAGCTGATTTTTAGCGAACATTAGTTGAAGGCACATTCTTTAGCCTGTGCCACGGTTGACTGTCCACCAGAGGGCGTGTTGGTGATGGTGTAGTGGAAGAAGCAATAGTCTTCACTGCTCATCATTTTACAGAATCTAGTAGCTTGGTCTGGTTGAGTCAGATCTTGTTTGGTCTCCACCATTGTTACAGTGAGGTGGCCACACGCTTGATCACACCTGATGATGAGTGAGAGAAGATGGTCAATTCAAGAAATATAATATGTGCACTTAGAAATCATATATATGTATTTTTGCTCTGTTATTGATAGAAAAAGTACTGTAGACATTTTATGAAATCTGTGTTAACTGTTAAGTTTGCAAATAAGATGTATGACAAAACAGTAAGTATATGAGTAATGATACTAATAAAGTAGCTGTAAAATCAAAATACCATTAAGTTGGTAATTTCAAGACAGTCCAAAACTTACAAAGAAGGAGGGAGCTTAAAAAAATAGAGTTATTTTTCTTCTTGTTTTTGCTTTGGGAGAGGGTCTTTAGTGATTTAAAGTAATTTCTCCAGAGAGCATGTCATCGGTCATCACCCGACAGCAACACCCTCCCACCTGAGCTCTGTTCTGCAAAATTACATTAAGTGCTCTCGCTTTCTGTAAATGAAATGTGTCAGAAATCCTCACCTGTCCTTCTTTGGTCCTGTCCCAAATGCCCGACACTCCACACATGCCACGTGTTGCTGACATATTCCCACACAACTGGGGCAGTCCTCACAGGTTGGGCCTGCGTACGGTGGCCCACATTTACATGTCCCGCACTGACAGGTCCCTCTGCCGTTACACAGCCTCTGGTTGCTTGCCATGCAGGAAGTAGTTTCCATGGAGCAGCTGCAGTCTTCATCAGTCCAGCCATCATCACAAATGCAGTGTCCACACATGCACCTCCCGTGGCCTCCACATATTCTGGTTGATAAAACATTGCAGTCTTTTAAATACAAATTCTTTAGTTAAATTGAATACAAAGCAGAAAGGAGCGGAAAGTGTTCTCTAAATATCACATCTTATACCTGTTGTTGTAGTACAGACAGTCAAAGTCGCTGCACTCGCAGAATTGTCCGCTGTATCTGTCTTTCGAATTTTCTCGGTTCTGGCACTGACATTGGTTCATTATGCACTCGCCCCTACCACTGCACACAGGGGCATGCGGGCCTGAACGACAGCCGTAATCATTTGATGGAGAAACTGAACCATCGTGCAAGTGGCACTGGAGTCCAAAGTAAGGCTGGGAGCACTCACACTGGCCACACACCAGAGCCCCTTGGCCACTGCAGCTGGGGCTGTTTTCCTCACGGTTTCTCATACAGTTACACTGACCTGAGGAAACACATTGTATTTTATTGACCAGTAAAATAATAAATAAAAAAAATGTCATAATGGAATATGCTGTTTATATGACCTATATCAAATTTGGAAGGATTTGATATTTTGAAAAATAGTGGGATATTAGTGTCAACATCGTAATTTTCTCAGCATGGTTCTGAAGCTGTGCTCACACTCCAAAGTTATCTCTAACTTCACACTCATTGAAAAGCCTCTGGGTGTGATCTGGACAGACCAGGGCCCAGTCCTGTTCTGCATCCGGCTTGAGTCGTCACTCTCACTGGGACACCGGGCAGCCTCGACATCCACCTAGAGAGAGGAGCTTTTATTTTTAATGATCAGTTGTATTTCCTGATATCCTGATCATGTCCATCTTAATTCTGCTGACCTGCACAACCAGGGGGTTTCCATTCATAATGCTACCGAATGTGATGTTGAGTCCTGCTGGCACAGGGCTGGTGTCCATAGTCAGCTCTGTGATGGGCTGGTCTGTAGGCATGGTGATAGTGAGAGGGAAGGATTGGCTCACACCTGGCCTCAAACGCAGGGAGAGCTCCTGGGGCTGGAGGAACAGAGTCTGAGCCTTCCCTTGCTCGGTGCTGCAGGAGTTTATACGCAAGAAGAAGAAGATCTATGCCTTAGAAATCACTGTGGTTTTGAGCAAATTATGACACTAATGTAGCACCAATATCATATTAGTTTGTGGTGATGTGATGCCTGTGCAGCACTCCCCCATGGTGTTTTAAGTTGGTAAGTCAGGTAAATGTCATAGTTGATCTTCAAACCAGGATACCAACCTGCTGTCATTCTTGGCAACCTGCACGTCACCCCGAGGGTTGTACATGTCACCTTTATGGCAGCCTGCTCTCAGCAGCCCCTTCAAGGTGTGACAGCGGATGTTAAATTGAGGGGCTGTGCACCAGGCACACTCAGGGCCAGACTGGATGCACTCGTTACAGGTGGTGGCAGATCTTCGACATGGTTCTCTGGCCCAAATGGGACACAACAGAACCAGCATCAGGGTGAGGCAGATCAGCTTCACAGCCATCCTGCAGTTATAATAGAATAAAGCAATTTTTTTTGTCATTTTGATTAGACAAAGGATGCAGGAACAGTTCTTCATGATAAATGGACAAACCTTTTGTAGGTCAACTTTCTTAAAATAATTTTTTTTTGTTAAATTCTTTTCTTCTATCAGCTGAACTGTGCAGATGAAATGAGTCAGGCAAGATTTAATTTCATCACATTTAAAAGCAATCTTACATTTTGAGATGTGACTTTGCGTTCACTTTGTTAATTTTGGGTTTCATTTACAATTGATGTAAACACTTAAAATCAAACTATATATCTACCCGCCTCTTTCCTGACAAGGGAAGAAGTCATAGAAACTATATCTGTGTTTAAAATTGGAAAGGATCAAAATTTACCATAACAGCTAGAGAGACAAACAAATATACAAACCTTGGCAGAATGGTAATTAACAAGTGACAGATGCAACAAGTAGCATACCATACCTGTTACTGTGCTTATTCTTTTAGTTTCTGTAATAGCATGCTTCATGTTTCACGGTTCTGTAATTGATATGGGGCTGCAACAGCTACTTTGATCGCTGATTATTTTCTAAATGACTCTATGAGTTGTTTGGTCGATGAAATGTCAGAAAGTTGTGCAAAATGTGGATCAGTGTATCCCAAAGCCCAAGGTGGCATCCTCAAATGTCTTGTTTTGTCTACTGTCATAGAGGAGTTAAGAAACCTGTACATATTTACAATAACGAGGCTGGCTTAGAGAATTGCAACAATTGTTTTTCTTTCTCTGATTATTATAAACTGATTATTAGTTCAAAAGCTGATATTTACCCATAACTGTAACAGCTCAAAGGTATTGCAATTCAAAACAAAGAAACATAGCAGTGTTGGTACTTCACCTGAACTTTTGAAAGATTTTCTCCTGCAGCCGAATCTGTCTGTTTTAGCTCGCTGTGACACACTGACAGGCTTCAGTCATATAATGGCTTGGTGTGAATGCTGCCTGAGACCCGAGATGCATGAATCTGATCACTGATCCTGATTGGTGCGTCTGCTTTGGGTATCTAACTGTGACTCTGTGATAGCACGAGTTCACAACAAGAATGTTCATTGGTCTGGCCTCTCACCGCAAATATTTACAGATCAGAGTCAACTATTGGGACTGCTGTCATATGAGTCATAGTTCTGCAAACACAAAAGTTTGAATTAAAATGTTCTGTATTTGCATCTGATATATTTCAGTGTTTTCTATATGTCGCTGTCCCCCCGGTCCCTCTGATTCTCCACAGTCTTTGAAAGCCATCGTGACCCCGGAGCACTTGTCGGTGTTGGATTTCCGTGGTCTTGGATTGGAGCGTTGGTTGGTACTGGACCTGGCCCCTCAGCTAGCATCACACACACACTCTCTGCCCTTTGAGTTCAGAGCACTGGAGGCCATACTGCAGCACAAGGTGATTGATTACAGAAGCTGTGTGTGTCTGTGTATTTAAGCATCTAACACAGATAAAATCTGTCTGTAAATTGAACATGCAGTATGTAAGAATCTGTTCTGAGATAAGGTGAAGTATGTTAGTGCATATATGTATCTCCATGTGTCTGTGTCAACAGGTAAACACTCTACAAGCTCGGCTGAATGATGTAGAACCGTCGATATTGGACACATTGGAATCTCTTGTGGATCCTAAAATCCTTTCTGCAGATAGAAGTAAACTACATATACTACTGCAGAACAGCAAGAGGTAAAGCAACACAACCATATACATTGATACAGCTTGTAAAAGCTCTTATAAGTGAGGGGAGGACAATGCAATGGATATCTGTATTATGGATATAAGGAACTGGGTCAGGGTCTCTGGAACAGGACTAGTTTTAATCAGTCAATCCCTTTAAAATAGTCCCTCACTTTTGATGATGAGGACCAACATGGCTGCATACATTTTCACAATCTGTATAATGTTGAGTCTGTCACCCAGTTCTATTCTTGTTTTTTGTGCCTGGCAGCTTATCCGAATTGGAGACGGATGTCAAAGTTTTTAAGGATTCCTTGCTGAAGATTTTGGACGAGGATGAGATCATTGAAGAACTCTGTCTGACCAAGTGGACCGACCCAAGAGTTTTGTATGTCACATATTCACTTACATGAATGCTAAAAGCAGTTATCTTAAAAGCGTCCCAGTCAGTGGCTGCAATTAAAGATAAGAAAGGACAGGATCGTATTGATATATAAGGTGTTGATGTGTTTCCTCCTTTAAATGTTGTTTTTTCACCCCTTCAGATACTGTTTATCTTCACCATTGTCCTCATTGGATCAGGTTAGGGCTTAGGTTAGGTCAGTCGGGGTCTAAAGGCTAAACAAAGTGGTCTTGTGACCGGAGGGCCGCTGGTTCAATCCCCTGCACCAACAGGATAAATCTTGGTGGGGAGAGTTTGCCCATCCCTCATTACTACCATTGAAGTACCCATGAACAAGGCCTTTAACATCAACTGCTTATTAAACATGGGGATTTTTTAAGATTAATTGTTTAACTGACCAGGGTTGATACTTATTCACAACAAAAATCTCTCCTGTATTTTACCAGTAGGTATTAAAATTGTCCTTTTTGTCCCATTTTGTAATTTTTGTTCTACAGAAATATGCAGTTGTATTTCCCATATTTATATCGAAAGGGAAAAGTTTATGTTAAAATGGTCATGCTGGTACTGAAAGTTTTGGTAACAACCAGGCCTTTCCCAAAACAGCAAATGAACATTTGTCTGTCTGTCTGTCTGTCTGTCTGTCTGTGATTCCAGTGAGGAGAGCAGTTTGGGTATTGACCACGCTGAGGAGATGGAACTGTTATTGGAGAATTACTATATGCAGGTAGGGCTAGCCAAGATTCTGATTTACTGTAAAATCACTTTTCCACTGAATCTGTTGAAGCAGAATTATGGCTGAAGGACATTTTCAAACTGATCTGTACATCAAGACCTAAACGTTCATGTAACATCTTGTTGATCTTTGTGTGAACAATACAACCTTATATTTTATAATTGTGGCGTTGGTGTCCGTCTTTATTTGTTTTTTTCATCATAAAAAGCAGTAAAGCTCAATTCCAAATATCATTTTATAAAATGCAGAGTGAGTGTAGTGTTTAAAGTGTTGAGTGTTCATACAATGACTGTGAACTGGTCCGTACAGGCTGAGGAGCTGGGCAACAAAGCCAGAGAGCTGAGAGGGCTGATAGACGACTCTGAGAGCGTCATCTTCATCAATCTGGACAGGTACATACACACTGATTATAAGATGTACAAATGGAGCTCTCATTTTAAAGTTGAGCATGCAGTCACATTTAATAAACCACATTGTAATTTTTTGGTGAATATTTTTTACTGTTCAGAATGACTTTTACAGGATTTAGTTTGAAGCTGCTCTGATGTAATTGTAGCCTACAATGTGTTTCAAATTTCTTTCTTGTGCTCTGAAGAAAGGATTCAGAGAAAATGTTTAAAGCATCATTCTTCTGTTGTCTCACAACAATAGTCGGGTGTCCATATGATCATTGAAGACACACTGCTGTTATTATTCCTTATTTTCATACTGGTCATTAAATGATCTCTTGCTAATGTACTTTCAATGTAAAAGATGGAAGGACATAACACTCTTCCGTCTTTTTCTGCAAAAATTGATTTAAAACCTCCACACTCTATTTATAGAATAGACTGCTTTGTTCTGTTTTTCTGTGAATGTATCATAAAAAGAATCAAACCTAGTTTTGTTTTTTTGAGCTCTTTCAAATTAAAAAATACATTTACCATGTACCTTTTTTTGGAAATGGTAACAGCAAGAAGATAAATTATGAATGTATTCTTTAAGTCGACATATAAAATACCTTTTGAATCCCATTGACTTGTTGGCTCCACATGTGCTGTTTTTCTTTGTTCTAGCCACCGTAATGTGATGATGCGCCTCAATCTGCAGCTGACGATGGGCTCCTTCTCTCTAACCTTATTTGGTCTGATTGGGGTAGCCTTTGGAATGAATTTGACGTCGTCCTTTGAAGAGGTGAGGCAGCTTTCTTCTTAAGACTCGTATCATGTGATGAGAGTCAAATACGAGGATTTTTGCTTGTCATGATTTTGTGTCAGTGTAAGCCTTTGTGTTTTGGTTTGTCGTCTGATAAAATGCAAAACTTTGGATTGGGATAGTTTCTTAGACATTTTACAGGAAAAAAAAAATTGTATTAAATGAAAACAGAGTTGACACTTTACCAATGTAGTATCAAATGTTTCAATTAATTAACCTTTTGTATGTTATACCCACATACTGTGCATTTATGTGTTTGCCTATTCACGTTTGTCCCCAGGACCCACGTGTTTTCTGGCTGGTAACCGGCTTCATGTTCTTGGGCAGTGGGATGATATGGAGACGACTGCTGTCATTTCTGGGGCGACATCTTGAGCCATCGATACCCTCACTAGTAATACAAACACACACACACACGTACGTTAGCCTCTCACCATTTTGTACAGTGTATTCCTTTTACTATGTCACCTCGCTTAGTAAATATAAATATTTCACCTCTAAATATTGATGTATAAAAGCCATCCTTACCCAATATTACCTTTTTAAATGACAAAACACATGTTATTTGTAATACCAGATCAGTAACTAACTGTCATTCCTCCTGTTTGTGACATAGATCCCTCCAGTTTGGAAGAGGAATCTGAAAACATCAGACGTCAAAGCAGGAGTTCGATGATGTTCGATGATGTTCTACCTCTGCTCAGTAAAATGAGACTATGCAGCTTTAAAACCCTGGACCTCCTGAGATCTCTGCAAAGGCTGGAGAGTTTTATTTTTTAACATACCTCATTGTTTCACCCCCCCTGTGCCTGCAGCAGAGTTTAAGACTGGATCCAAATATCTGGATACTCTGTGTGTGTCTCGATCATTGTACTTCTCATACTGTGTAGGATTTATTCCAGATACTTAGTTGGGTCATATCTTCATGTCTGTGGATAAAACATATGGGCACAGAGTATTGCTCTGTCGTCACTGGTTTTCGAGCAGTGGGTGGATGCATGGGAGAGTTGGAACTGAAATGGATAATGAATGAGTTTACTGCCCACATGCAGTTGAACATCCTCTCATTTCATAGGTGAAAATAGTGGTAGAAGTACTAAATTCTGTTAATTTAATTTAAATGAATGTGAATCAAATTAATGTCTAGAATCTGTTGTTAAGGTTTAAAAAGTATTATTTTCTCTATGATTAATAATTAAAAGCCGCATTTCCAGCCAAATTATCTGAAACTTCTAGTCCCAGGAACTACTTTTCATGGAACTCAAAGGTTCCCTCAATACTCTGAAAAAAGGTTTTATTATCAGAAGATAATCAGTTATTTGATGCAATTGTCAACATAAATGACAACAAGCAAAAGAAAGTATTTTCTGATGAAGCAGTGGCTGAGCTGCATCAGCCACTGTTCCTCATTCTCAAAATAATGTTACACCAGTTTGTTCAGTTTTGTCTTGATATCGTGTGTCACATTGTTGCCATGACTGTCTCAAATTGACATTTGTCCGAGAAATAAAGGGTCAACACATGATAAACTTTAGGAAGTATGACTGCAAGCTGACCTTTTCTGACTTCTGTTTGCAACTGGTCAAAGCCAAACTATTTGAAAGAACTGCCTTAAAGGAACTGTGTATTTTCCCAAGTCCGTCATATTTTGATTGTTGCAACTCTGTTATATTTAATACTACAAATAATGTCAGTGTTCGTAGAATTTATCATGTTT
Source organism: Sparus aurata (assembly GCF_900880675.1). Classification (NCBI taxonomy): domain Eukaryota; kingdom Metazoa; phylum Chordata; class Actinopteri; order Spariformes; family Sparidae; genus Sparus; species Sparus aurata. Next base: position 17,476,919 of record NC_044203.1, read on the forward strand.
GTTTTTTTGAGCTACATTGAATTACAGTAGATGTCAAAACACACTTTTTACAGTGTCAAGCAAATACTAATACTACTCCATCCACTAGCAAGTTAACGAGATAAAAACTAAATAAACATAGTCACTGTAGTGTGATAGAATAACTAGAGCATAACCAGCAATGGATTTTCAGATGCTAGATCATCCGTGTTTAATAGTATTTGTCTCTTGTGCGATGTGGACTTTTTGAATAAGTCTTGCTGAGTCAAATTTAGCTTTAAACATCACAAGCAATTAATAAAGATGGCCTAAGTGGTTTGACTTAAACTAATAGTAGATGTTGAATAAAACAGCAGAGAAAATTCACATTTTCTTCACATGTGAATTTTGATGGATATGGAATATTTAACCCTCCAATAGTTTTTAACAGAAAAACTTTTTTTTATTGTAAATGATTTTGGTACAAAGAAATGTCATAACCATTCTTATGCACAAGAGGGAGTCATATCTACAGTTTGAAGTTCAGATAGGGGATGCTTCACACTTAAGTGCCAGCACACCCTGGTCCGTCCCTTATCTCAGCTATAAGTCTGGCACATTATGAACAGTATGAGGTATTAAAAAAATATGTTGAATTGTATTTATTTGAAAAATATTTCTTAATAAAAATATTATTTTGTTATACGACAGAGCTATAAAACACTGCTCTTTATAGGCCATTAGCAGCCAGTGCTCAAAAGATACTCACTCACTCTTTCTTCAGTGCTTAAAGAACCTAAATGATCTTTTTCAGAGAAAAGGCCTAACTTCTCGCATTGCAGTAGAGCCTTGTTAGTTGTTCTTTCCCCACCACAGAGGTGTCCATAATGTAGTATGTCGAGGCACAAAAATGAGAATCAGCACTGTCATTTTATTCGCATATATATACTCACAATCTTCATTAGTCCAACACTTGATTGGCATGCCCTAACATCCCACTGTGTTTCAGCTACTCACCAGCCTACAATTATTACCAAAAAAGCTATTCTAAGTGGGTAGTATGTTAGCCCATGGGAGACTTTATTAAAATAATACTGTAAACTTGAAAATTCCAAAATGTAATTTCAAAATAGCATTATAGTTTTCCACAAATATGTGTTTATTTAAAACACCAATGATCAATTCTGCATTTGCATTTTCACATACTTGTTTGGCTGTTCATAAGAAGAACATTTTACCAAAAAATAACCTGTTTCAAGAAGTTTGATTAAGATAGTTGACTTTTAGAAGTGGATGTAAGCAGTGTGAATAAATGACTCTGAAAAACGTTTCCATCCATTAAATAGGCTTCATTTTCCCCCTCACACTCCTTAAAAGTCCGTATTTATTTCCCTTCACACACGTCTGCCCGTGTGTCCATGGAAACGACGGGAACGCCCCCGGCCATGTGAGCCTACCGTCTTGAATGAACGTCACGCCGTGCTGACGTCACCGCGGAGCCACGCTGCACTGCCAGTCCAAACAACTTTTCCAGAGGAACTCCACATCACAACGCCACCGGGAGCCGACCGTCGAAGTGCCGAGATTTAACAAAAGTAGTCCGAAAACAACAGCGAAAAACGCGTCGAGGAATACTCGGAACGGCCTTATTAAGCCTTTGAGTGTGTAGAATTTAGTTTGTTTTTTCTCTTTACATATTTTTTTTGTAACTGCCGTTTTTCTCCTCTGGAAGTTAAGATGAGGAATCTACGGTTGTTGTTCCTCGTCGGGCTGGCGACTGGGTTTATCAGTGAAAAAGTAAGTAACCTTAATTGCTGTTTAATGTTAAATATTGAATTAACGTCGCTATGTGAAGCCTTCATTTTAGTTCGACTCGATAGTATTGGCTTTCTGTCCTGGTAATCCTAGAAAAAGGCACTAATTCGCCGTCAAGATACGTTTAGAAAATGCAACCTTCCATAACGTTTGGTTTTGTTCAGTTGACCGTTCTGTCTGTTTGTGCCCCGCATAAATCAATGGAGAAATGTTTTAAATGTCTTTAACGTGATGTTAAGCAGCATTAATTCGTTCATTTCTCTCGCATACCTTAATTGGTCCACCTGGTCGTCTTATGCAAAGTGTGGACAGAAAATGAAAACAGGAGAAGCAGTAGTTGGTTTTTTTTAAGCATAATTAAATGTTATCTTCCAGGAACCAACAGTATTTACATAAGAGATACGTTATTGTGCGGACTAGTGCTGATTTACTGATATTCACCCACAGTCAAGCCAAGTTCAGGCGTCCAGTTGGTGTCAAGTTCACACAGGGCCAAAGTCTGTTCAGCCTCTGGATCACAACTTTGACATTTAAACCCAAACCTCCGGACCTGGCCCGGATTTCTCTCCCACACGGGGCTTGGGTCAAGTTTTAGAATGTCATTATTTGCTAAATTAAATTTTGTAAGAGAAGGTAATGAATATTTAACTAGTTTTGAAAAATAAATTAAAAAAAACACACACATACCAAGAATGTCAAAATCTTTCTGCCTGACCCGACAAGTCACAAATTAGACTAATTTCTTTCTGTATTTCCCCTTCCCTGCCCGCCTGCCTGCCTGCCTGCGTGTGTGTGTGTGTTTGTTGTAAAGCTGGAAAACACCTGGAAATGACAGGCCAAAGCTGAGCTCTGTACATTGTCACAAGTGCAAAAATATCCCAGTTGGATGATTTATTGACTGTAAAAGTCCCAAATGCTAGGCCAGGGAACGTAGCCACCTCTCCAGAAATGCATGATATGTATGATTTATGGGCTGTATATTGTGAAAGGGAGAGAGCTGAAATCCGAGCCCTGACTGTTGGATACATGTAGCTGGAACAGGCAGTAAACATTGGCTAAATATTGAAAGAGCCGTGGAGATGAAGAGGAAATGAATACAGTTTAATGTGATTTATTCCCCTCTAAAGGCCACATGAGTTTTAATCTGAGAACATAGTGTTTTATAAACAAAAAATAACTTTTTAGCTGCTAAATTTGTACTTTTGTCATCATTACTCTGTGTCATACTCTGTTCCACACATCCACTGATTCCCCTTTACTTCATACCACTAATACACAGACTCTAGTCCTAAATTGCTGGGCGTGATGGGTTACGGCGTATATTCAAACTGTCTCTTTTTCTGAGTGTGGCTGTTGAATTACTGGTTAGTCAGTCGGTGATGTTGCATCCATCTCAAAGATGAATGTTGAAGCTAGCTCTCTGCCTGTGACACTTTGTGAGCCGGTAGTGGTGTCATTTTCTGGATGGATGACTCACAGTGAGTCCCGCTGGGCTAGTCCAGACAGGCATGTAACTGCGTGGGATGCACGCAGTTTTCAAGAGTAGGCAGGTGGAAGAGTGTGACCCCGGGGCTCATTGTCATTTAAATGATTACTGTGATAGTGCTCCTGATTTTAACACATGACCAACAGGATCAAATCACAGTAAAAGATAAATGATAATCCATGATAGGGGTTGACACCTCCAGCTGTGAAGGATTGGTATACAGTGTGGTCTACCTCAAGTTTCATGTGCTCCCAGTTTAACAGTAGCTTGGTATTAGTCACAGCATATTAGTCACAACATAGTTTTCAACATGTAGGCACGACTGTACACATCCTGTCTGACAGCATCTGATTGGCTTCTGGACTGTTTCTGTGATATGCTTATGTGACTTATTTGTATGTCTACTCTCAATCTCAGCGTGTCCTTGAGGGATTTTCACACCACTGTCACCAGACCTGAATGAGTCGTAAAACCAGAGCTTTTTACTGTGGGAAATACCAGTGAGGTTTTCACCACATACTGCTGATAAGGGGACTCTCTTGGCTCCACCACAGAGCTTTTAATGTTACACGTCTCTTAACTAATGAAAATCGTATCTTTTGCCAAATCACTTGGACTAGGGTCTTTAATCTGAGGTCAGCAGATTCAAATTACTGTGATATCTCAATATCCTCTGTGGATGAGACAAAAGTAGATATTGTGTCACTCTCTGTCTGTTAGTTTTGCTCTCAGAAATTTGGAAACATTGTTTAAACCAATGTCTTTCTCTGTTCAGACCTACAGAGTGGGTAACAAAAATGTAAAATATATTATTTACCCTGAATAGTCTCCTGTGTCTTTTATCGTCAAATAATCTTGCTGTTGTGAAGCCTTTGGAGACTATAACTCCTTTTAAACAACTGAACAGATACATTTGACATTGAGGGGTCAGACATTTTATGAGTTGTAGCCTTGGTCAAACATACACCCCCTCAAACACAGCGTTGTATGGCTGCTCTCTAGATGGTGATGACAGCTCTGCTGTGTACTTTTGGCTGTTGCACAACCTCACTCTTGGCCCGGCTGCTCCCTCATTATCACTGACTTCCAGCTCATTGTGGAAATATTTGACCGTAATAACTTTTAATCCAGCGACACAAAAAATATGGATTTGTTGATTATCAGATGTAATAATTTTCTCATACAGCTTCTTTATTGCATGTCTCTAATGTTTTATCATTGGAACCAGACTGTTTCCAGAAAACTGTCTTCACTTGGACAACGCACCAGGATACCAGATGGTTATATACGTTCTGTGTGTATGTGTATGTGTGCTATGTACATATATATGTTTTCCAGATGTGTGTAAACTCAGAGTGACTCAGTCAAGCCTTTCAGTAATGCATAACTTCTTCCCAGCAAGGGGGACTGACAGAGAAAGTTAGAGCTGATTTTTATTTTACCCTTGTGTTTCATTTTGGATGTTTCGTTGCTTGAACATGTGTTTGGGGACAGTTGAATTGAAACATAGTCGATAAGTCAGTCAGTAAATCAACAGAAAATGATATTTTGTGCAGTTGTCTGTGTTTCTCAGATTCTGAAATTTAAGGACCTTATTCTGTTATTTTTACTGTAAGCTGAATGTGTTTGAGTTCATAGGGATATAACAAGATATTTCAAGCTCACTTTGAGCTTGCGATTGGTATTTTCACCATTTTATTTTATTACCTAAATGTCTAATGAAATAGAATCAGTAGATTGATCAATAATGAATATAACTGTTTGCTGCAGCCCTTACTCATATCACAGTGGGGTTATATAATAATGAAATTAAATTCAACATGAGCATTTATGGACTTTTTATCCAATTATTTGAAAATTATTCATTATAGTTTGGCATACATCTGCCACGTTGTCATGTTTCTTGTTATTAGAACATGTCCTTATTAATTGAGTTAATTAAGACTGTTGTGTTTGACAGTCCGTCAGTTCAGCAGCACCTGAGCTCACAGTAAGACAAGTTGTTGTGGCCTTTTTAAAGGGAAAAACAATTGATTTTCCAGTATGTACATTGTATAGCTTCTTCACTGGGACACCTCTATCAGTGTAGTCATGAGCATGAGTTGCTCTATGAGCTATCAAAGACAGCAGACAACGAAGTCCAATGTTGTCCAACCTGGAGCTGTGATATTGGTAAAGACAGTTCTCAGCTTAAACTCTATTTGCCCGTCCACACAAAAAGGATTAGACAGTGTTTTAGCAAAACATATGGTGAATGCATCATATGTATGCCTGAAGCAGCAGTTCCAGTTTAGTGCGAGCGTGTCGATTTGCTTAGTTTTGACAAGCACAGCATCTGCTTTTGTAATCCCTGGTTGAAGACGGCAAGAATGTGAGAGCCTTGTCTGCTATTTTAGTCAGCCCTGGCATTCTAAGACTCTGGTGTCTTTTGAAAATTGATGTTAATGCTTTTCAATTTGGCCTTTATCACCTCAGTGTGAACACAACATCTGGTTTGTCTCATGATGGGTTTTCTCATGTTACATCTCAGTTGGATCAAATAAAAATCAGGTATCTCAGAAGTCACAAAGGAAATTGAACTGGAAAGTCTGCCTTTGTCTGTTGTAGTTAAGTAAGTAAGTAAGTAAGTACCCTTTTCATGTTGCTGAGGGTGGGTGATATGAAGATGTTAGATTGAAGGTGCCCATGGTGTCCTTTTCAGGCAAATGATAGAGATTGTGGTAATTTTTGTCTTACTTCTGTTTCCAAACTTTACGTAACCTCATCGATAAGCAATGAAGGCTTTGTGAACGAACCATAAAGTTATGTAGCCACCTAGGATTGATTCACTGATATGACCGATTACATCATGCAGCTCCTCCTTGGGTGACGTGTTGTGAACAATGCAACATTAGTTATAGTTAGAAACATGGCAGACAAGTAGCATGTAATTTCTGCCATGACGGCTAGCCATTCTGGTGAAATAAGATAACCAGACTCGCATCAGATTCTGCTCTGATCAGAAAAAGAAGAGACTGAACCAGAGTTACTAGTAAGTGCTGAATTTAGTGAGAGGTTGACCTGAATTTCAACGCAGACACAACATTAGTTTGCTGATGCTCGCTAGCTTTTGCCACATGAAGACTACAGTAAAGTAATCTAGCTGTATGGGATGAATAAACAATGGCTCCAGGTATAGGACTAAACACAAATAATCAAACTCGCTTTGCTGGTAGTGAACACAGGGTTATACAACTGCCATCGCTGAAAAAAATCTGACATGACTGAGGCAAATGTTCAGATATGAAGTAACATTTAAATGTTACGCCATTCCATGAGTAAGCATGAGGATTTCTTTGGGTTTAAACCGTTGAAAACGCCACCAACCAAATTTTGTTTGTATGTCTTCTTAGAATTAAGCAATTCTCATTAAAATGTGAGAGTGTTCAGCTGCATTAGCATGCAGTTTTAGTATTTACCATCAGCATAACTCGGGTTTTGTTTGTTGCTTTTTGATGACACTTTTGCCTAAATGACCACATTTATACCTCCAAAGAGGCTAGTATTGGCATGAGAAGGCTGATTTGTCAAAAACAGATTCATTTCTTTCTTCACTCAAGTTTGAATAATCATTGCACAGAAAATTTGAGCAGTACACCTCCCCACACATCTTCTCCAGTGTCACCAGCACCTGTTTAACAGAAACATACACTACTGTCCCTGTCTCTCTCCTTCCCTTCCTTTCTCCTTTCTCCCTCCTTTCTCTCTCACCACCTGTGTTAGTGGAAGCATAGTATACATACCAGACATACTTAAGGTCTCAATGGGCCATATTCATCCGTGTGTGTATGTCGCTGTCTTACTACCAACATCTGCTGAGCCTTTTCTCATTTTTGTGTTTTAGACTCATTATCAGGTTGCTTTCTACGTTTCATGTGTTTTTTAAAGTCTGCCTGAGCAGTTTTTTCACACTGTTATAGCTTATTTTATTCTGCTTCAGACAGAGGCAGTCATATTCAAACCAGCCAAGCTAGTACCTCATCTCTTTGGCCTGGTTTCTTTTCTCAGACTAAGATTCAGATGATGAGACAAGCAGGGTTTTGGTTTTCATCACACTCCCTTGTGTGGTGTTTGAGTAAGTGGGAGGTTTCCTGAGCTAAATCTTACATATGAAACAGGTTTTGACTTTTTCCGTGTGTGTGTGTCCACTTGTCTTTGAAGCTGCTCTATCTGTCCCTCCTCCTCATAAACACACTTATGCTTTCTGGGTCTGTTTAACATCACAAATGACTGCCACAGCAAAAGCAATGAACACAAAACCAGCATCCATCTACTGAACAGGCTACAGTATGGATACAATACCCACTGTGGTTTAACTTGCATACGCCAGTGAACACTCTGGCATATTTGGCCAGTGTCTTTCTCCTAAACTGTAGAGAAGTTCACATGTTTTTGATTAGCGGAAGGAATTCTTCTAGTGTGAATAAAAGAGATATATGTGTCTCCCTTTCTGTCTTTGTTTGTGTTTATCTCCTGCTCTATTAGTAATATTTATAATTTTGTCCTTTCTTTTTCAGCTCTTCGTCTCCTCCCAGTCACCCTTCTCCCCGACAGATGACCTTTACATTGAAGGCCGAACATCAGGGGATGTCCCTATAGATGATGAAGATGGTGAAGATGGCGGCTCAGGCTCTGGATCTGGAGACTACGGTTAGGAGACCACCATCTTGATTATGTTTACAACTTCACAATTTCTTTGTTTTAGATCTTTTAGAAATTTACCAATAAACAAATACATTGTGATTTTTGTTAAGTAGTATTAACTGAAAATTATAATAATTCTTGCAAAACCTGACTCAAAAAAATTGAGACGCCGCGTAAAGCAGTTTGTTCACAACTGATTGTCCTTTTTTTTATGACTTTAACAGTCCTTACTGGCAGTTAGTTTTACAATTCTTTCTTCGTCTCTGGGCATGTTTCCTTCTCTGTTATCTATCCACAGAGTTAAACATGTCAGACAAATGAGCAATACACAAACTGTAGACACGCATGTCTGTATGTTCAGACCCAGAAGCACTCACTCACGGTGCACCAGATGTTTGTCCTGAGGTGATGTCGAGTTAGGCAGGTGAGGTTTTATTGCAAGCGCGCAGATGTCAAATTGCTCTCTGCTTTTATTGTCAGTGATTCACTTTTATGCCCACAGTGAGTAATGTGCAGTAACATTCAGTGGGATCACAATATAAGAGGAAATGAGGTTTGGTAAAATTGATTATGCTATAAAACTCACAGATTGCCTTCCTCCTGCACATTAAATGTGGTAAGTTATCAACCTTAGGAATGCATTTTAAACGTGTATCACTGTGATACAAAAAAGATGTATCTCCAAATATCAACTTTTCAGCTGAGAAAAGGGGTTTGTGATAATTCATTGTCAGATAAACCTATGAAGTTTTGTATTTGATACTTTATTATCCTTATGAAGAAAGAAGTTTCTCAACTCATTAATATTTAATACTTCAGTTTATCTAAAAGAAAAAAAAAAAAATCAAAGTCAACAAAATGGATATACATGGTTTTCTTTGGACTGCACCAACTTGGTGCCAAACGTCTGGCCTGGAATCAACCATTGTGCTTTGTGTTGATTGTTTCCTCCCTCTCAGCTTTCAATGACTTGTCAGAGCACGAGGAGAGACTCATGAGGTTCCTCAACTTGTCCAGGACCACTGTCTCCAAAGAAATGGTTCCAAGTCAACCACAGCCAACAGCAGACTCTCCTCACAACCCACCAACCACAGCAGCAGACAGCCAGGATCCAACAACCACAGTGAAGGACACAGTGAACACTCAGGATAGTAGGAACAAAGAGGTAGAATACTGCTTTTACTTTGATACAAATGTTTTATCTCAAAGTTAGATCATTTTCTCAACTTTCCCAAGATAAATTTAGACTTATAGATGGTGTAATGATATATTCATGGAATGTCTGGGTATGATCTCCAGACTTATATCCAATTACCCTGGTGATTTTCCTACCTCAAAGCCCTCACAAGAATACAGCCATTATGTACGTTTTGACTTATGGTGAGGTGAGAGTTGTTATGAAGTTGGACTGCTTAGAAATATTTCATTTCCGCAACATACATGTACAATTTCAAAAACTAAGAGTTTAACTAATGTATATATTTCTCCAGGTGGCAGATGTTGACCCAACAGATGACTGGTTTACACAGAGCACCACCATCATGCCTCCCAGTGAAACCACAGCTTCCAAATTCGGCATAGACATCAGCATAACCAAAGAAACAGACGAGGACAACAGTCTGGACAGGTGGGACGCCTCGACACCCAAAATCGGTGGAGATGAACTCTCTGAAGAGGATAAAAATGACATTCTGGCCATCGATGGCAGAGGCAGCAGAATGTATGAGATTGAACGTCCCGAAGAGGTGACCTCAGAGAACTTGTGGGAGAGAACAGAAGTGCTGGCAGGTAAGGACAGATTTCCACCAGGCTTTACTGCATCTTTATTGTGCACCCATGTCTGGTTTGGTGAAGTAATTCACTGATTATCTGAAGACTAATCTGATGAAGGTTTTTGTGTTGTAAAATTTGCAAGTAGGTTATTTTCTGTGAATGTGTTTGAGACTTAATGTAGCAAAATATTCTTATTGCTAAAAATCAACTTATCTGATCTAACTTGTTTAGAATTTACTTTACATTTCATGACATTCAGTTCAGAGCCAAATAATGTAAAACATTTGGAGCAACTTTGGGAAACTGTCAAAAAACATTTAATGTGATGCTTCCTTATGCCCTCTCCAGCGGTGATAGCATGTGGAGTGGTTGGATTCCTCTGTGCTGTTTTCCTCCTCCTCCTCCTCGCTTACCGCATGAAGAAGAAGGATGAAGGTAGCTATGATCTAGGAGACACCAAACTTTCTTCAACACAGTATCAGAAAGCACCTACCAAGGAGTTCTACGCCTGAACAGACCAATAAGGACTTCAGATGGCATCTGTCTCCTCCCAATCAGGACTGAGAATGGATCTATAAAAAACTTGAGATGATTCCTCTTTGAGTTTGAAGTCAAGCACCTCTTTTCCTGCAGTGCTCCTTCCAGTTTTTTTCTTTCATCCTTTTCTCTGCTGCTCTGTCAGATCTCTATATATGTTCAGTGTTTGTGAAGAGGAGGTCATAAGAGAACAAAATACATTTGTATCATTCCATAACAGGGAGGGGGTTAAACATTAAATACACATCCTAAATTTCAAGAAAGGGATGGCTCACTACTGAAATGGTGAAAAAGTACATTGTGCCTTTAGATCCACATTACTTCTCTAAGCTGAACCTCACAAGGCTGGACTTTGTTCTGCTTTAAAGACAAAATCGATTGTTCTGTTTAGCAGAGCCACTGCCCGAGGTTACCCAGCTCAGCCTAACAACATCAAGGAAGAAACATACAGTATGAATAGCCTTAACGCATTTTAAATGCTGCAATTAGAAACAGTACCACTTTTGGGATTAGTTTTACAAAAGGCCAAAAATTGTAACTCTTGTGTTTTTGACGTCAAATGTGCTTTGTTTCATTGTTACATTTCATTTTCTGTATGCTTTCTTTGCTGAATTGAAGATATTTTGTTTTTTGAGGAATGAATATGTTTTTTGTTTTTTTTTCATTTGCTGTCCAGTATTGCTATGAGAGATATTGTTACTCTGCAGGTACATATTTTTGTTGTTTTTTTTTTTCATGGATATTTGACACCTATCGAATTGACCAAATATAAATGTGCTTTATTTGTCTATTGGAAAATTATGTTTAGCAACGTTTTTAAATGTGATAGATTATATTTCCATAAGCCATTTTTTAAAAGAGATTTTCATTCTTTTCATTGTATTCACACATTGGTAGCCTTGAATAGGAATAGGTAAAAGTCCCTCTACCTTGCATCTGTCCAACATTAGTCATATTTTCAGGACTATTTTATTTGGTGACTGAGTGTAGCAGTCACATGGACAGGATTGCTAAGGTAGAGCCAAAGCTAATGACTATAATTCAGAAACTGTGGAAGTGACCAACGTTTTCTGATGACAGCCAAAGCACATTCCTTTTGGACTGTCAGCTGCATGCAGCTCCAATAGCAGGTTTCAACTTAAAGGGACAGTGACAGCATTTAGTGTTTCTTATAGTTCATAGAGTCTGGGCTTATTAACTTAAAATAAAAAATGCAATCAATAATGTTAATAATAGATGACTGTGATGTAATGATGATAAGGCAATGTGACTGACTGGATTGTCCCTTATCAGGAATTTATTCAGTTTTTTACAAGTTCTCTTTAATTGGTTAAAGTTCTATTCTGATTGAAAGTATGTCAGGTTTAAACATTATGGTTCTTTACCTCAACCAAACAACCAAAGAAGCTGATGAAGCTTTAAAGAACATATAAAGCTTCAGTAAGGAGATGGTTGACAGCAACGACACATGGGTGGTATGCCCTTTTGATAGCACACTATTTTTTATTGTATATAGCATGTTTGATATATATATATATATCTATATATTAGTGGAAATACTGGGGATAGTATTGTATAGTATAGTCCAGCTGCCTATTATGCGTCAAAGAACAGTACTTTTCATATCAGCCTCGTATTGAAATATCTTGAAGCAGCTCTGTTGAGCACCTTAAAATCTTTATAAAAAGGTCAAGCCCAGTTTTTTAACCCAAAAAATACGTATAGTGGCTGATACGTACAGAGAGGTTGTGCTATGAGTAGAACCACTCTCTGCACACAAATTCTCATTGAAATTGGTTTCACATTGTTTTATTTGTGGTTGAAAATGGTTATTTCCGTTTGTTTTTTAAATTACTATGCGTCTACGGCCACTGTCCCTACATGTTGCAAGTTTTGTAGCAGCTGTTTTTGTGTCTATCAGCAGTATAACTTCCTTCATGAAGCAATGTATCATCAGTGAAAGTTAGCATGCCTAGCGACATTTATCTTTGTCTTTTAGTCGAGGCTACATAGTAGTGTTTACATGATATAATTTCCTTTGCCGCTATAGAAGTTTTATTTTTATCTGAATGCGAACTACCTATTCACTGTGGCTGGAATAAACAGGACGATCTTATCACTAACCCACTGTGACTTACTGTTGATAACGTGAAATTTTATCAGGCACTTGTATCCTCAGTGCCTCAGAAAGCAGTTTCTACATTCATTTACAGTGTTCTAACAGGATTAGTGTTGTGCTTCGGCCTTGGAGCTGTGCAGAACCACAACTGTTAAAGTTGTGGACAAAATCTGACTTTTCTGTGTCCAACCAAAATGTCAGACATAAATCATTACCCACAGAGGGTTAAGACAACGGGTTAGCACTTGCTGGCAATGCAACAGGTAATGACACACAATAACCTTTCTCTTTTAAGATCTCTGTAAGGTTATACAGTATGTTGATGATACTATAATTTATGTGTATTAATTTATACTTGCTTTTACTATAATCCAGGTTGATATGTCAGTGATAAATCGGTATTATAAAGTATTTACTCATGACTCATGGTTGAAGCCTCTTTGTGCCTACTGCTCAGTTTGTTGTATATTTATGTTTTTAGTGTATCTGACGAGCCTTGGTTCAATTCATTTTCAATTTGATTGTCAAGTTGTCCAGCTTTAAAATACCTTTTTCATATGAATGCATTTAATTAATGATTCAAGTAGAGGAATATGTTTTTTGTAAATATACTAAGATTTAATTTTAATTGAAGTTGAATATGAATTGACTGAAGCCTTGATTTTGATAAATAAACACACAATGGAGGGGACCAACCAAAAATCTACATAGAGACAAAATGATGACATAAGCCCACAAGGTGGCTATCAGAGAACTGTGTTGCTGAAATGGTGTATCTTATGAGGTTCACTACTGAATAAAAGTATGGCTTTAATACAATTCTAAAACTGGCTGTTTATCTTTTGTTGGTCTTTGGAATACATCTAAAAAGCATGTGTGCTAATGTTTAATCACATTGCCCTTTTATTGTCCCTTTCCCCTTTCATTTCCTCTTTCTATCTATCTTTCTGGCAATTATTTTTATGTTTACGCACAGTATCTTTGGAAGCTTGTGTTTTGTTGTCAGTTTTATGTATTCGCTATGTAAAAAAGGCAAAACCAAGACTCAATTCTGTAGCAAGTCCACCCATTCTACAGAAATTTGGTGTCAATAGATGAAAGCTCTGATTGGTTGTTTGGAGTTTGCTTTTGTTTATGACCTATTAAATTTGCTTACACTGAAAGATCAGATGCAGGTAAAGCTCTGAGCTGTTCTGTTACGCTGTGCTTTTTGCACGGCAGCACAGAAAAACATTTCCTCCCAGTCTCAAGAAACATCCTCTTACAAATGTAGGTGCCAAAGAAAAAGAAAAACATTTTCAAACCACTGTGTGAAACCAAGCCAGCAGCATGTGAATACAGCCAAATGGTCAGATGTTTTCCCAAACCTGATGGAGCAGAGATAAAAAACACAAATGGTTGAGGAGGCAGTGGGGGGAAAAAAGGCTGCAAGACACTGAATGCCTCAAATCATTATGTAAAAAGCAAACGGACGAAAGTAAACAAAGTTAAACTCCAGTATATAAATTCATGATATAGCACAGAAACAACACTAGACACTAGACTGTAAGACAAGCATGAGTAAATATTTGCCCCTTCTCACAGGGTGGGACATTTTCAGTGATTGCCAATGACTGCAGAGGAACGCAGATCATTTGTGGTAAAAAGGGATGGGGGTATAAACCACAGATTGGGACGTGGGTAGAGACATGTTTTCTACAGTGTGGATACAATACATTCCTAGAACTGGACTGCTTTCTGGCATTCAACAACAACAAGGAGATATGGAAATGTTAGAAGCAGACATGTTATATAGAAGTGCCTCATTAAACACTATAAGTTGTTTGCTGCATAATAGTACAGTTCATTTGTGCAATTTAATAGTCAGTGAAAGTGTGAAATTAATAGAAGTTATGTATATAAGTATTGAACAGAGCTTCACCTTTTACTTCTCTCTTTAAATGATAAACCTGCTCCCTTTCGTCTATGAATGTACATTGTTTTCACGCACCTCAAGCTGAATCATTTTGAGAAGTGTATAGAGCATTCTTCATTTTACAACTTCCCGGAATGCTCAAGCAAGACATTCCTTCAGAAATGCCATTTTTTTAGCAAAGTTCAAGTAAAAAGACATTCATTCATGCTGCGATTACGTCAGGATTACATTTGGAAGTTTATTTGAAGGTAAGAACTGAAACAGCTATGTCAGTGTCAGCTATGAACATGATTTTTTATCCTAAAAAACAGATCACCCTAATCCTAAATATTACATGATTATCATCAGTGTTGAGAGGCTGTCTTTGAGGGGGTTTTTCTAATTTACCTGGTGTTTGGCTAAATCCATGACCTGAACAGATTTTGGTACTTTTCTGTGAGTGGATAAGTTTGCGGTGTAAAACTTTGTTGTTGTTGCATCTTCAAATCACTTTTAAACATGTTTAAAACGTGTTTTTTGTGCATAGTAAATTGGCTGCGGAGATGGCTCTTTTATTGTGAAAACAGTCAGACCGGAAGTGTACTTTAGCTCTGCACGGAGAAATCACGAGCCCGGAAATGCAGTCTAACAATATTCTGGAACCGGTATTTATGTAGCATATTACAGTAGTTTAAGACTTTCTACAGTCTTGTAACGTCAACGACATCATAGACGGTAACTTAACCTGAAAGGTTTGTGTTTCTGTTATTTTATGGAAGTTTAAAATCAAATGTCATGCTCATTGCGAGTCTAAAAACTTTAAACTGCTGTAACGTTTCTCTCAAGTCTCAACCTCTTTTCATTTGTATCAAAATCTGGTTCTCTTTAGTATATCATCTGGTTGCTGATAAAAGATGAAGCCTATGGAATTTGATTTGATTAGTACGGTGCAACCTTGTTCTTGGTGCTGTGTTTGGATAGATAGCCCAAATTGAAGTAAAGCGCTAATGTTAGCTAAAGTTAGTTAACTACTCTGCACTTCTTCTTTTGTTTCCGACCGCCCTTCTCTGCATCTGATTGGCTAGTTCCAATTTCCTTCCAAGTGCCTCGTGAATGTGATTGGATGCCACCTCTTTCTATGTATATTTTCCATTATTTATATTCCGAAATTGAAATTAATGGCAAAATGATGCTGACGGTGATGAAACGATGAGCTCCTACTCTCACTGCCTCTAGTACAACACAGTCAATGCCAAAAAGTAGCTCAAAGTAATTTAAATTAAGTTATTTTATAAGCTATAAGCTATAAATCCATGAGACTCTCAAATCTGTAATCACACTGATGTTTCCTCTCTCCGCAGATGGCTCAGAAAGGTGGAGCTCCCTTCCTCCTTTCCCTCTTCATGTTCCTCTCCATGCTATCATCTCTGTGTGACTGTCACCCTCACCCTGTTCAGTCCATGAGCTCAATGGCTGCAGTCAGGGCTGTGTCGAATCATACTACAAAGAAAGGTAAACCCAAACCTTGTACCATCAGATATACATTAAGCAATAGACACATACAGTATGTATGGAAATTATGGTGCATTGACTTTATTTTCAATTCAGACAAACACATGGACTATGGTTGTGAATTGTCTTTAAGATGTTGGAAAAACTGTGACAGCCCCTCTATTATGGGACATATTATAAAACATACATACCAGTCCATTTATTGCGAATTGATACTAAACATGGAATCAGTTAACATGCTCTGTTTAATTACTGCTGAACAATTTTTCATGAGCTTTTAGGGGGCAGGTCTTTATACAAGCCTTTAATTATGTGAAAATTAAAGTATATAAGAGCGGTACATTTAATCTGACACTACTTTTACAGCATTTGAAATTCTGGTTGAAAAGCTTTTTTAATTGTTTTAAGATAATCTTGACAGAAAATAAGATTTGGATATAAGACCTGAGTCTCTTTTGGTGTGTTTCTCTGTGAACCCAGCCTCGGACATAGCAGCAGAGGTAGCAGGCTATGCCGATGTGGCCAAACAGATTATTGACCTGGCTGTGTTTGGAGCTGCCCAGAACCGCTCTTACAGACGGCTGGCCCACTTCACCGACACCATAGGGAACCGTGTCAGTGGCTCGCAAAACCTTGAGATGGCCATCAAATACATGTACAAGGCTATAACACAGGACGGGTTGGATGTACATCTCGGTGAGTATTCCTTGTTACGTGAAGGTTATTTCCAGATTTATGTTTCACAAATTTATCAGCAATGTCTTGTCCTCTGCTGAATGTAACAGTAGCTTTGTTTCACGCTTTTCTTCTCCAGAGCCAGTCAAAATCCCACACTGGGTGAGAGGGAAAGAGAGTGCAGAAATGACTGTGCCCAGGGCTAAAAATCTGGCTATACTTGGTCTGGGTAGCAGTGTAGGGACACCACCTGAAGGTAAAGGCTGAATACAATCATGCTTGTCATCCATCATCCACCTACTTTTTACTCCTCACTGTCTCACTTTTATCTCTCCAGGCATTGAGGCAGAGGTGTTGGTGGTTGAGTCTTTTGAGGAACTGAATCGTAGAGCCAGCGAGGCTGTAGGGAGGATCGTGGTCTTCAACCAGCCATTTGTCAGCTATGGAGAAACGGTGGCTTACCGTGCTTTTGGTGCTTCTGAGGCAGCCAAAGTTGGAGCTGTGGCCACACTCATTCGATCTATTACACCATTCTCTATTAACAGGTAGATTACGTGTAATGACTGCTGGAGGGCCTATGGGTCTGGCATTTGATCCTTTCAGGTGTAATGAGGCTTTAATCAGAGGATTCATATGACTCTGTCTTTGTCTCTCCCTCTCTAGTCCTCACACAGGTTGGCAGGACTACAAAGATGGAGTGAAGCGCATCCCCACAGCCTGTATAACCGTGGAAGATGCTGAGCTTATGTGGCGAATGGCACAGAGGGGGCAGAGAATAGTGGTCAGACTCACAATGGGAGCCAAGACCCTACCAGATGCCGACTCCTTCAACACAGTAGTGGAGATAAAAGGCTGGCAACACCCTGAGCAGGTAGAACTCCATGATAGACATATCTGACCTGTTTACCTATGCATCTTGTTATCACCCTTTTGCTGTCATTCAGTGGCAGGGTAAATCTTTTTGTGTGGGCCTTCCAGTTTACTGAATGGGAAACACATGTCCTTTCCAGAAGAAAGGCTCTGTTATGTTCTTTTCTCTCTCTTAATTAGTCTTTCTCTTGGTCTTTCCCTCTGTTTGGGGGGGCGAGGAAAGGATGCTGAAACCTCTTTATGCTGACTCCAAATATTCCCA
Source organism: Sparus aurata (assembly GCF_900880675.1). Classification (NCBI taxonomy): domain Eukaryota; kingdom Metazoa; phylum Chordata; class Actinopteri; order Spariformes; family Sparidae; genus Sparus; species Sparus aurata. Next base: position 17,494,503 of record NC_044203.1, read on the forward strand.
CAGCTGTTTAGTCTGGCTTTACTTTGCTGTGTGTGTGTGTGTGTGTGTGTGTGTGTGTGTGTGTGTGTGTGTGTGTGTGTGTGTGTGTGTGTGTGTGTGTGTGTGTGTGTGTGTGTGTGATAATCTTTCCCTAGAATCACTAGGGGCTCAGGTTAGCTGGAAATGCTGAGGAATTTCATGTTCATTAAGTCATTATATACAGCCTTGAGTAAACAAACTATTTATCTGTTAAGTAGTTTCTTTGGATGTTTTTTAAAAAAAAAAAAAAAGAAAAAGTATTTCATCATTGGAATTCAAAGCTTTTAACTTTTCCCTGCACTGGCTTACTACTTTCTCGAACCCCCCTCTGACCTAATAATGTTATTTATGTAAATTTCAACAAGCCAAACCATGCTGCAATTTTTCTATTGGTCAGTCTAAACAGCTCAACTGAAATTACAGGCCTGCTGAAATTAACATACCCTTTTATGGTATGAACAGAGTTGTGATTTGTGAAAACATGTTAATATAAACACACAGAAAAAAGATTTCCATTTACTTTTGGGAGGATTTTCCTTTACTGCAGTACTGAAACCTGCAATCATTCTTTCTTTTAGCCTTTCTAAAGCATGAATAGTATACTGTGTATGAAACCCTTGAGTCAATGGGGATGTAGAAGTTGCTTTGCAGGAACGTTGACCTGCAAAAATGATAAAGTAATCAGATTCCAGCATGCTTTGTGCGATAAGTGTTGTGAATCTGTCACACAGCAAACACAGACAGACATAGTTACCACTTTTTTTCACTATTACACTCCAATACCAGAATCCTACAATAATTATCTGAACCAGTTCCCACTATGCAGGACAGTTTCACACAATTTTCCACACAGGTCCTTAGTAAGTTTATGGGTAAGGAGCCAGACAAGTTTAACCGGTAGAACCTGATAAACAGATAAGGTGCAGCTGCACAAATCTCTGGATGCATGGAGATACACTCTGTTTACAGGTGAGAGAGTAAGATGCTCCTGAAAAATTGCACTAATGCTTCTTTAATTAAATGGACAGGGCTGAAACAGTACTGTGGGTTCAGGACACCAGAAGTGGCATGTTCTGCTGCACTAAGACATATGTTGCCTAATGTGGGTACACACATGTGGGCACACAGTAAGAACAGATCTGGCCGATTTAACTTTGAATCCTTGGAAGAAACAATCCAGAGCTCTTGTGCCGTCTGCTCAGAGTTGTAGTGTCTGAGTAAAAGTGGATGAGAAGTAGGATCAACTTTTCCCATTCACATTGACAACCCCAGTTGGGTTGAAGTGACATGTCTAAAATAGCTGAACAGGGTATGTAAATCTTGGTTTCCCTGACTTATGAAGATGAGTGGTAAATCCTTGCGGCATATCAGAAAAAAAATGTGGAGAGGAGTTGACCAAACTGAATTGGCATTTTCCAGTTCTGTGTATCACTCACTAAAAGCGTGAAATTTCCAGAGTGTCATCAGTGATTCATTGGTGGTGGAGGTTGCCTGGAGCACGGCTTTTTTATTGTTGTTGCTGTTAAGAGTTATGTTTAAGGCATCTACGACAGAGGCTTCTGTACTCCATGTAATACCTGACAAGATATGTTTTCTTTTGACTGATGATGGTGTTTGCACCTGGAATTTCCCAATATTGTGACTATGAACTGTGTGTGTGTAGGCCTTTACTCTTTCACAGTCTTGCTCCTGCAAGTAGAAAGCCTGCTGATTCCACAATTGCAAAACATCACATCCTAACATTAAAGTCCAAGGTGGCCAAACACAAGATTCTAGACTTTGTATGCTAACAGAGAACACACACGTAGTCTGTATGGCATAATGTCCAATATATTTCAGCAGTTACCAATTTGTGTAATTCAAGTAAACTCTGTTCCTCTTTACAAACAGCATTCTCTTTGTTTTAATTTGTGAGAAAAAAAAGGGGAACTAACTTAAAAAAGCAGTCAGAGGACTTGGATCAGAGGATGATCACTGATGTAATCAGTTGTTACTATTCTGATCTGGGAACCAACATTTGCTCGCTCATTATAGAAAAGGGAAATGAAACACTTGGCATGGTTGACATCATTTCTGGCTCTGTGATTCTGTGCTCAGGGCTGGCAGTAGCAGCGATTGTGGTTGGCTGTGTGTGTGTGTGTGCGCACATGTACAAAGATGTACATTTGAGGTTTAGTGAGTCATTTCCACAGTTTAGCCTTTTAGGGCCAGTCATAGTCATCAGAGAGTGATGAGTTGCTTGGATTTTTTTTCCACCCACTCGACTCCTACAATTAAACTTTAAAATCTCAGATGTCCTGATGTGTAGGCTTTCTGTTTAGATTAATGCCTAAAACTCCAATCATGTTTCTAGACAGTAATTAGGGTGAGTACTGATCGTAAATGTCAGTGTGTTTTGGTTGGAAAAATGTTTTTATTCCCAACTTAGCAACATGTCACTGAACCACATCTAAACACACCAGTCATACTCTCTTGATTTCTCATGATTCAAACTATGTTAACTATAATTACTTGCTTGTAAAAAAAAAGCAGCCAAGGACTAGAGCTGCAACAATTAGTTAATTCATTGATTAGTCTATCAAAAGAAAATTAATTACAATTTTAATGTGATGATTTCCCTCTTTTCTTTCTCATTTGTGATATTAGTCTTTGGGTTTATGACTGTTGGTTTAAAAAACGGAGCAATTTGAAGACGACACTCTGGGCAATTGTAATGAGAAGTTTCCATTATTCTTTTTTTCACAGTTAATAAACTAAACAATTATTCAAATCATTGTGACCATAGCCATCGGATTAATCAATCATGAAAAGAATAGTTAGTTGCAACTGTAGCATAAACAACAGAAATATTACTCAGGCTGCGGTACCCCTCAATACTAATAGGGACACTGGAACAATATAAAGTCAAAAAGACCAAAAGGATCTTTCTGAGGATAATAGATCTAAGAATTACATCAGAAAAAATAATCAATGTAGGGTTTAAATATATATAATGTCCTCATATTTGGCCTAAACTATAAGCAATATTCTATCTAAAAGATTTGTCCAGAAAATCCTGGGCGAATGTGGTAACTTGGGATAAACCCATACATGGAAAATGTACATGTTTGGGAGGAAAAGGATTAAAAGGGTACACAGTTCTGGCATTGCAGAACCACTTCAGTGATTCATGGATATTGCACACAGCAATCTCTGTATGTGTCTTTGTAATAAATGTGTATGTATTACACTCCCCAGCTGATGTATTCCTATGTCATGCAAAACGCATTTAAGTGTGCACACCAATGTTTATACTATTAAACCAATTTTTAGGTATACTCGGGGCACTCTCAGCTATAAGCAGATGAGAATGTTTATGGAAAGGTTTTATTGATGACCTTATTTTTTTTATTTTATTTTTTTTTTTCTCTGGTTTATTTGATAGGGACAGATACAGATCATGTGGGTTGTACAACAATCCAACAGAAAGCATCATAGCATTTATAGCCTTAGCCAATTTCCAATGCCCGTCCCTAGAGGGGCCTTTAAAATAACATACAAAAAACCTGTTTTTTGTTTTTTTTTAAAAAAACAAAAAACATCTTATCCATTCATCCAACCCTCCACTCAACCATCCATCCATCAATTCATAAACAATATCTTCCTATCCATTCATCCGTCCCTCCGCCCGTTCATCCATAGAATATATTAAATAACATGATAACATATTGGCCTATTTTTCCCTGAATCTTGGCCTAGAAATTAACTAACATGATGCAGGTACATACACGTACACATATTCAAGCACACACATACAATTCACAGTCCCCCCCCCCCCTCCCCCCCCCCCCCCCCCCCCCCCCCACACACACACACACACACACACACACACACACACACACACACACACACACACACACACACACACACACTCACAAAATACACCCACATTTCCCTATATGTGGCTACAAACTTGATTGTCTTTTAGGAATTCCTTCATTTTGCTCCTGAACTGCCCATGACTGTGAATGGCCTTGAGCTCGGTTGACAGACTATTCCATATATTAACTCCCTTAATAAGGAATGATGACTGGCCAAAGGAGGTTTTACAGTGAGGTACCCTACAGTTCCCTGCAGCGGCTCTTCTCGTTGACCGCCCTACAGCCTGCATTGGTTGAACCAGGTCACAGAGAACCTGAGGGGCTTGACCATGCAAGCATTTGTAGATTAAGTTAATGTTGGATGAGGCTATATAATTATCAAAGCTGAGCATGTTCAGGTCCCGCAGAACATCGCAGTGATGAGATCTCATCGGCCTCTTGCCTAAGATCTTTAATGCACGATTATAGAGTCTCTCCAGAGGTTTGATTACCGAAAGACTGGCCTGCGACCATGCAGTTACACAATAGCCGAGGTGTGAGAAGATCATTGAGTGTAAATATATGTTGGCTGCTTCAAATGTTAAGCAATCTCTAATTGGTCTGAAGGTAAATAAGTTCAGTCTAACTATTTTGCTGATTTTCTTAACGTGCTTATCAAATTTGAGATGTGCATCCAGCATTAGACCTAAATATTTAACTTCTGTGACCTGGTTAATTGGTTGATTATTGATGTTAATATTTAAAGCAATTGGTGTAGAGCGCCTCCCAGAGGAAAAGCAAATTGACACTGTTTTATTAACGTTGAGCGTTAGACAAGACCTGTCAAGCCAAAGAGCTACAGCCACCAGATGTTCATTTAACTTGTGGGAGACTGCAGCAGCTGTTTTACCATGGGCATAAATAACAGCATCGTCCGCATACATTTGAAAATCAGCCCCTTGGCATGAATCAGGGAGGTCATTGATAAACATACTGAAGAGTATCGGTCCTAACACCGACCCCTGTGGAATTCCAGTTTTTGTTTTTAAAAATGATGATTTTACATTGTTAATGGCAACACATTGTTCACGGTTTGAAAGATATGATTTAAACCAAGCCACTGTTTTTTCTGCAAAATTATAATTGTCAAGTTTTGATATTAGTATGCTGTGGTTCACAGTGTCGAATGCTTTTTTAAGATCTAAAAACACTGCCCCCACCAAGTTACCTTTATCTATATAAGATTTAATTTGTTCCAAGAGGAAACAATTTGCGCTCTCTGTTGAGTATTTTGCCCTGAATCCAAATTGCAATGGATGTAAATGTGTGTTGCTTTCTAGATGTTCCATTAATTGTGTTGCAACCGCCTTCTCCAAAATCTTAGATAGGACAGGCACGATGCTGATTGGCCGGTAATTGTTCAATTGGTCCGTCGCTCCAGATTTAAATATAGGAGTAACCCTTGCTTGTTTCCAGGCTTCCGGAAACGTCCCACTTACCATAGAGAGGTTTATCAAGTGGGTTAGCGGTTCGGCCAGTGCATTGGCATGTGTTTTTACAAAGGCTATATCTAAATTGAAAAGATCTCTTGAATGATTGGTTTTAAGTTTTTTTTATTATTTCTACTACTTGGTTCTTGGATATTTGTTTGAGCTCTAACATTTGGCCTTTCTTTTCAGCTATAGTTGGGCCTGACCAGACACTTGTCTTAAAAGTTCTGGCTATGTCCTCAACTGACCCAACAAAATAGTCATTAAGTGTCTGCGCAATTGTTCCACTGTCTGTGAGAGTTTGATCTCCAGTTTTGAGTTCCTGCACTATGCTTTGAGCTTTCTGTGGTTTTATTAAGCTTTTAATTTGTTTCCAAATAAATGAACTGTTGCCCTTAGCCTCCGTTAAAAGTGTAATGTAATAAGTTGCTTTAGCTGCACGTAGTTCTTTAGTGACTCTGTTACGGAGCCCCTTGTATAGGGCTTGGGCTGTGTTTGTACGATTCTTTAGACAAGCCTTGAGCGCAAAATCCCGTTGTTTCATTAGTTGTCTAATAGATGAATTAACCCACGGAAGGGAATTTTTCCTTTTAGATTTTTTAGCCGTTTTGAGGAACTTTAAGGTAATTTTATTAATGGCATTCATTAGTTTACTGCAGCATGTATTCGGGTCAGTACTTTGTAGAACATCGTTCCATGTCACCTCGCTTAGTTCGCGTTCCAAAATTGGTAGATCTTGCTTTGGTATTATGAGTTTATCTGCGTTCGGTAGGCCTAGTCTATAATTGACAAAGCGTTTCTTGGTTAATTTCCTAGCTGCCAAGATCATATTATGATCTGATAAGCCCGTTATGAGGTTAAACGTTTTTATTATGCGTTCAGTCCTGTTTGTGAATATTAGATCTATCTGGGACTGAGTTGATCTGGTGATTCTCGTTGGCCCTTTAATTACTTGATTGAAATCATACTTAGACATAGCACTTTTCAGTTTACTTCTGGCTTTTTTATCTGCCCAGTTAATATTGAAATCACCGAATATCATCACCTCTGCTTTGTGAGAGATCGCTTTAAGCAGTTTCTCTAGCTAGACACAACAGTGCATGCTTTAAGGTGAATGTTAACATCACCATGCTGATTAAAAGAAATAAGAATGCTTAATGTGTTCACCATCATCTGTTTGCTGTCGTATGTTGGCTGTTCTATCAATAAAGCCATACAAGCCAAAAAAATATACAAAAAAAAACCCATAGCATTTAATCCTGAGGGGGGCATCGATATCTGTGCCAAATTTCATGGTAATCCAACAGGTACATTTTGGTATATTACATTGGATGAGAGAAAACGTGTTGGTACACTAGTGGATACACTCCTCTCGGCATCATGAAGGTCTGTTAAAAATTTTATGGCAATCCGTCAAATAGTTGTTGCGGTATTTCTTTTAGCAGTTTAGATAAGATTCTTATGAAATGTGTAAGCTCTGGGTCGTTGTCCGGAGGCTTGCCTAGGAGCCAGCAAATGTTTTGTAACCTGGATCATCAGGTCAAGAGCATCCCACTGACGGGAATCCTACCCCTTGAAATTCCTGGAAATGGGAGTATCACTCTGAACTGTGTGTTTCTGTCTTTGTTTTCCTGTTTTCATGAGTCTGTCTGTCCTTGCTGATAAAAAGCTTTTTTAATGAAAAATACCAAGTCAAATCTGTGTGTGTGCTTTAATATAATGTAGACAGGATATGTATCAGAAATGGATACGCACCTAACAAAACTGTCCCACCACACCCATAAGGTTGTCTTTTTTCTTCATTTATATGTCTGTCTGTCTAATCTCCTAGGTTGTCTTACTGAGCGGGCATTTGGACAGTTGGGATGTGGGCCAAGGCGCCATGGATGACGGAGGTGGCGCCATGATTTCCTGGGAGGCCCTGTCACTCATCAAGGACTTGGGTAATATAGAGACAATCCTACCATGTAGACACACACATACACAATGCATATGGTTGCACAGGTGAGCTTCCCCCAGAAAGAAACATTTTCATGTTGCTGAAAAGCACAAACATTTATAGTCAGCAGCAAACTTGCACAAGCTCATAGACAAACAAAGTGACGTTAATGATTTACTTTATTATTTAGCTTTATACAACCTGTTAGTCCACCTGGGATCAACAGCTACAGTAAAAAGTACAACTCTACAACAGTTGGTAGAACAATGTACAAAAGCAAAACACGCTAAACCTTCATATAGAAGGAGCTCCACTGTAAACTCCAGTGGCCTGTTAGTGAATACCTTGTAGACTGAGCTGAGTATCCAGTTCTAAACTTAGGGACAAATTACAAAACAATTCCTCAGACTGTAAACAGTAATTTCCTCCAACTGTTTGTAGAGGAACAAGAACACACATAATTAGGAAACAGACGCGGATATACAGTACTGTATTCCTGTGGAAAAAAGTATGCAACTGAATTAGCTTGTAGTGGGACAGATCCAACCAACCTAGAGTACCAAGATCCAGTGATGATAGATTCTGTGGTCAGGAATACAGTAAACTTTCATGTGTATTACAAGTTCAAAAGAAAGCCTGCATCATGTTCACCACCATGCATCACAGTTTTGTCATTTGTTAATCTGAGCTATTTTCTTTCTGTATGCATAAGCATCTCTTTTGCTGAGTGTGTTTATTCGAATCTTTATCCGTTTCCAGGTTTGCGTCCAAGGAGGACCCTACGAACAGTGCTGTGGACAGCTGAAGAGCAAGGCGGAGTCGGAGCTCAGCAGTACTTTAATATACACAAGGTACTGTCTACTGTTACTGCTAATAGGAGACACGCTGCAACAGCAGTAAAGCAACTTAAGTGTCGAACTACATAGGAAAAAGTATGGAGTATTTGTGTGTATAGATGTACTCTCAGGGAACTGAGTTACAGAGTTTCCTTCTTTAGGGGCTCTAAAGGATTTGACCCATGATAAATTATGCTCTCATAAAAAGAGACACAGTTTTAAAAAGTATATTTTTAACCCAATTTACCAGTGGATTATCGAGTTCTTTTAAATTTAAAGTAATTTGGCAGCTCTACTAACAAATCCCAGTAGTGGGTTGGGGTGTGAATGCTCTGGTTTAAGAATAAATCTCCTTAACGTCACCTCCTGAGGCCTACTTTAAAGATTATGGGGAGACACATTTGTTCCTTTTTCCACTTTTGATTATTCAAACAACACATTCTATCTATTTTGGTCTTCACCTCTTCTATCTCCTTTGTCTCCTTCCTCTCACTTTACTGTCTCTCTCCATCCAAGGTGAACTTGTCCAACTTTGACCTCGTCATGGAATCTGACTTGGGCACGTTTGCCCCGATGGCTCTGCAGTTTACTGGCAGTGAAGCAGCTCGAAAGGTAGGACTGAAAACACAATGGCACCACACAGTTTTCAGTTTTATTTTGGCTTCAAAGCACAGAGTTTAAGCCAGAGTTCTTCAAAGCATAGTTTCTGGGATAAGACTTCTCTGCTCCATCCACTCCCTAGTTCACATTGTACTATTGCTTCCTAAATTGGCCATTTTGAACTAGCTCCAACATTGAACTTCCCAACAAACCTCAGTGTAGACTCTGTTGAGTAGGAATTGCAGAAAACCCTACAGAAAACAACTGCAATATATTTTATGTGCATGTGGCAACATAACATGTAGCCACATGGTCACAAAATGTTAAGTATGAGCTTATAAACTGGTGATGAAATTGCAATCGGCATGTAATGCAAAAATAAGACAATGCCATATGAAAGACTGTGCTCAGTACTTCGCTGTCTGTATCAACAGGTGATGGAAGAAGTGGTCAAACTGTTGGCCCCCATTAATACGACCAAACTGGAGACACACGGAGAAGGGACAGACATCTCACCGTGGATGCAGTCAGGAGTACCAGGTCAGCTGAATCAGTGTGAAAGAAAATGTTTAACCTGTTTTTTTACATGATTTATCTTTTCTGCCATCAATGCTGAAACTTGAAATAGGAAATAAGTCATCCTAATTTCTGTTTCTGTGGTTCTTGTTTATTAACCACTCTTTTCCTCTGAAAGTGCTGCATACACAGAATCACATCCTCACTGATAGTACACCACTAAATACACTGGTAGTGTGGGCACATATGAAACTTTTTATGAGGTTTCTTAAGAAATCGGAACTAAAACTTTCAAATCTAAATTATGGAAGGAAAGTTCAAAAAGTAACATTTTATCAGTCAAAACTCTGAGCCAGGCAGCTGCTTGTAAGTGACCAAATGTCCTGAGAAGTTTTGAATGATGTGTACAGGGGCCTAATAGAAGAGAAAATAAAATACACATAATAATACAAAAATTTGATAGAATTAGTCATTGTCATTGCCAGTGTCATTCTACCTCTGTGGTTTTGGTGGTCCAGACATCCACTCTGCTTCTATACAGTTTTTGTGGAAGTGAAAAAGCAATGTACACAGAAAAGACATTGTTGAATAACCTGTAAATGAGGAACTGGAAAGAAAAAAACTCACAAAAACAAATGACTTAAACATTTTGATTGCATAACAAAGCACTATAACAGTTCCTGCATGAAAGCAATGAGTTATTTGAAGGATGTGGTGTGCTGTGTCTTTAAAGTAAGCCTTCTGTTTTCAACATTTAACCGTTCTTCTTGAGCAGCTGAGGGTTTGGTGCCTTGCTTAAAGACACTTTAGAGGGCTTCTGCAGCATTTTGTTCTGCTATTCAGGGATCTATCGGACAGAGCATGAATACCAAAATTTAGAAATGATATCCACAGTCAGGTTGGATTCCATCACGTAGATTTACATGGTGCATTTAAGTTATTTTAGTGACAGTATAGTGTAAAAAATAAATAGAAACAATGTGTAGAACAATGCCTTGTCACTGTCATCTACAGTGTCCATGTTACAAAGGTAAAAGGACAAGCTGTAACCATGGTAACAACTATATGTCACAGTAAAGTTCTCAAACACTCAAAACCAACTATGACTCAAAGAACTATGACTATGACTATGGCAATGGCTGGCTGACTGTTGCGTCACCTTATGTTGCCTGCGTCTTGGCCCAAAAACTTCACTTGAACACAAGGCAGAGACTACAGCTGATGGCAAACTCTATGAGAAGAAATACCTGTGCATACCACCAGGTAGCGATAGACTGCAATCGTCATTCAAAAAGTGAAACCACAAGACTCAGGACTGCAGGTATACAACCTGTTGTTAAGCAACATGGTGGCACACCACTCCTTATTATGGCCCCTTTGAATCAAGAGCATGTCTGAGAAGGCAAGGTAAGGAGATGGATATTGAAAAATAAGGGTAAATGGCTCTAAATGTGTAAAATAATGGATACTGAAGCAACAGACTCAAGGGGCTTTCCCTTTTCTTTTTCTATTCATCTTTATGTGCACTGATTACCTTAATTGAACAGCCAAACAGAGTGATTTCTCACACCGATGGCCTCTGAAACTGATTCTGCATGCTTCGTGGGCCAAAAAGCGGCTGACAAGGCCTGACAAACTCTGCTCCCATAATCTGTTATCTGACTACACACTGGAGGCGGGCTTTAGACATTAGTATGTTAAAGTGTATATAAAATAAATGTCAAATATTAAAAATCAGAGTTTGCAACAATTCTTCCAATTTTGTGCTCCAATAAAATCTACATGTCTGTATATAAATGTTTATGCCAAAGCAATGATCGTGGTGCATTTAGGATTCCACGTCCTCCTAAACATGTGACTCGTGATAATTTGGATTAGTCCAGATGGAATGGCATTGATTGAAGAATATTAAAGGGAATGGGGTTGTCTTTTTGTTATTAAAAGCTTACAGGATAATTTAATCTAAAATATATTTATCTAAAATATTGACAAAATCTCTTTGAAGCCACAAATTATAACACAAAGTGCAAAGCTGCACTTCCTTGTGAGGAAACATAAAAAATACATATAAAAACAAAACCTGCAATTTTTGAATAGTTCATTAAATAAGTGTATTTTTTGAATTTACTTTCCCATTATCAGTAGCACATGCTCAGAGTTTTTTGGCTGATCACAGTGTACACACTTCAGTTGGGTGTTCACCTATTCAATTATTTATCGAGGCTTGTTTGTCCTTGACTCAAGCTAATAATGATGGTGTCCTTCCAGTTCCTGACCTGTATTCTTCAGCAAAAAACATATACAGATACCTTCCTGTTTTTTCTTGCCAGCCACACTGTGTGTTTATGACCTTTGATCTAAGTCTCAAATTAAGCTGTACTTGGCGGAAGTGGAGTGTATGTAAGAGATATTTAGAAAATGGATGGATATTTATCAGTTGCAAGGTCATTTTAGTGTTTTTGGAATTTGGAAAACAGGCCCCAGTGACTCCTTCCTTGGAATGATGCAGAATGTAGCTTTTTAATTACTACAAATAACAATTAATTAAAGAATAAAGCAGAAATAACAGCACATAATCATTATAACACAACTTTATAATCTACCGAACCTACATATATTTTTTTTTATATTATATATATATATATATATATATATATATATATATATATATATATATATATATATATATATATATATATATATATATATATTTCATGTTGCCAACATTAAGACACATTATCAGTCGCTCCACATAAAAGCTACATTAAAATGTGTGTAAATTAAAGAAAATGTTGTGCCGTTGCCTCACAGCTAGAAGTTTCTGGATTCCTCTACCTCTCTGCTAGAATTTACATGATCTCTCTTGGTCTGCGTGTCTTTGATGTTATGGATGAGATTAACAGGTCCAAACATGTTCTCAGTTTCAGTCTAATTTAAGCAGAAGTGTATTACATCCCATCCAGAGAGACAACATTGTGGACTAACTTGTAGAAGAGGAACTGAAAACAAAAAGAAGGCATAAACATTTGAACCTCAGTCAGTAAGACCATAAACAGCTTCCCCTTTTTAAAAGGCATTGACTGTAACGTTTGCGCTAATTTGCAACACCTATCTTTGAAGAGATTTAAAAAAAACCATGCTGATAACCCATGACAGTGACAGAGTCTTCAGAATCAGGTTGAATTCTCTGGTTCATGAACCAGCAAGGACAACTTGCATTGTGAGGGGCCTTCCTCCTTGTCTGTAAGGCTGAGTCGAGGTCTCTTGGATGGTCTCTTTATGATAGTTGGTTGTAGGAACAATAATGGACTGTCCAAGGGGAAGGTGAGGGTGCACATGCCACAGTCTCTGCTGGCCACTCTCGCCTGGGTACCTTCAAGGCATGAAAACAAAATCAGTAATGCTCTCAGTTTTATCTGCAGTAGCAATATTACAACTCACTATTAAAGTAAGTAAGAGTGAGAAATAATCTCAATAATTTTTGTATAAGTTATATTTGATATTTGTGACAACAAACCTTTACTTCTGAGGTAAGTTTTCATGTAGACCTGTGTGCCAGCAGATAATGGTAGGTCAGTCTGGCAGGCGACATGTCTGACAGCAGGTAAGATTTTAGAACTGCTGCCAGCAGTGACCTAAACACGAGGGAACAGCAACAAAAACACTGATCAAGGTGACTATATTGAAGGTAAAAACAAAGCTATAATTGTGACATCTGTGAAGTTTCACAATTTCACCTAAATTTGTTTCAAGTATTGAATGCTTTTATTGGAGTTAGAGGGTTGGGCTGCGAGGTCTGTTGTCTCTGCTATTGGTTGAAAGAAAGCCAACACTATTGAAATAATAACTTTATAGAAAATAGCATAAGAGTGTAATTCACGTTACAATTAAAAGTGGGAACTGAAGAAAAAGGGAGGAGAATGAGATTAGAGGGAAGCACTACTTCTGTTTGAGCTTTGTTAAATGTTTCCTTTCTTTGTTACTTTTCTTAAACTTTCAGTTACTTTATTAATTATCTACCATATATTTGTCTTTCTTCATTTCATACACACATGGCTTATGATGCAATATTCAAGTTGATTTTATTCATACAGCCCAATATCGCAAATCACAATTTACCTCACACAGTAGAACAGTCAGTACAACATGCAGCATCCTCTGTCCCATCTCAAATGAGATGAGGAACCCCCACCCATAAATTTAGAAAAAAAATGACTGAACAACATTATGATTACAATCTGAGTGTTTGAGGATGTGAGGAATCCATTCAAAATAAACGACTGTACCCATGTTCATGAGGGAATAAGCCTCACAGAAAATAGTTGTAAAAGGATACTTTAATTGTTGGTTTTGGTCTTTTCATTTGCTCAAGACTGAGGCTAGAGCAATGTGGGTAGAAGGAAATAATGCAGCTACATCATGTTCAGTGAATGTGGTAGTTCTGCCTGACATGTTTTATAAGTGTGCAGTGCAGAAAAAGCTTCTGGTTACTGTTTACATCCTGTGTATCGGTAATAAATGAGAAGGATCTGATGGGTAGTGATCACTTCAGTTTTGGCTAGGGGTGCACCGATCCGATATTAAGATTGGATATCGGCCCCAATATTGACAAAATAGCTGGTTCAGGGATCGGAAAAATGAACAGATCCACGGGCCGATCCAGTTTTTCTTTTTCCCCCTCCGTCGCAGCACATCCTACGTCATTGGTCAGCAGCACATGTGTATCATGCTGGAAGAGCACAAGTTGTTGTTTGACCAACTGTTTATTAGTTTATTCTCAGGTTCAGCTATGTTTTATTTTGAATTCCTGTTTGCAGGACTTTGCACTTGATATTTGTTACAATATCTGTTTGATTACTATTGTATGTTCAACAAATACGCTGTTGTTTCTGCAGCTACATTTTATTTTAATTTAAGAAGTTTGATTGCATTCCGTTTTAGATTTGAATGCATAATTGTTTTTTTAAATAATAAATAATAATTCTCTCTGTTGGCCGGTGTTGTATCGAGCTCTGTTACCCCGTCGAGATGTGTTTCCCCAAGTCCTGGCCCTGTCCGAAATGGGCAAAGGAAGCGATGATATCATTACATTTCACCATTTAAAAGCAGGGGGAACGCATCCTGACAGCTTGTAATATTACTGTCAGATACTGTTCCCCCTCTGTTCCATAGGAAAGGACACTCACACATCTTTCAAATTCATCTTCCTGACTTCTTTCCCCACAACAGATAAGTCCTGCGATTTTCAGGCTGATATCATTAAATTTGACCATTTACAACAGGGGGAACATATCTTGACAGCTTGGAGTATTACTGTCAGATACTGTTGAATTTGAATTTGAAAGATGTGTGAGCCTCCTTTGCTATGGAACAGAGGGGGGACAGTATCTGACAGTAATATTACAAGCTGTCAGGATGCGTTCCCCCAGTATTTAAATGGTCAAATGTAATGATTTCATTGCTTCCTTCGCCCCATTTCGGACGGGGCCGGGACTAGGGGAAACACATCTCGACGGGGTAACAGAGCTCGATACAACACCTGCAGAGAGTGCAACCCCTCCGTGCTGTTACACTCTGGATAAGCGCATTTGCGTCCCGTGTTTGCCAGCTGATTTGAGAAAAGGTAACAAGAAAAGCTAACCGGGCTAAAAGCAAATTTAACCTCAACGTCCTCGGTCTGTTAATTGACGATGGACGAGCCGTTTATTTCAATTTATCGCCACCTACTGGACCGGTGGAGTGGTAGACGGGCAATAACTACAAAAAACCTTTGATGAAAACACTCCCAAGTTCTCCACAGGCAGCTGGAGCTCAGTCGCGTTTATGTTTCCACCTCCATTACTTAAGTTGGGCTACTTACTTTTACAGGAGAGGCGCCGACAGTGTACACCGAAGGGATGGCGTCCTCCGACAGACGTAGGTGGGCAGCCATCCCTGAGGTGTACATGCCCAAATTGTCAAAGACCTCCTCTGAAAAATGCCGGTCACATATCCTTGAGTTAGGACACAGGCCTCCTTCTTCAAAATGTGTAAATTCAATCCATTTTTTTCTTAAGCATGGGTCAAGTGGGAAGGGGAAGAGATTGCGGTAGTTCGCACATCCAAAAACACACCGGCGACCCATACCGGAGACATTTACAAGACAGAGACAGACTGTTTTAAAGTTATTTTTCACCAGAGAAATCCGTAACACTAGACATGGCGGTTGTATGACACCTGCCCCGCCCCTTTTCCCCCAAAAAGCTAATCGTAGCTGCCGTAGTAGTCGAACCGGGAAACATATTATCCAATCGCGTTGTTGCACGGACGGGAGCAACATTCACGACAGTTTCAACCAATTTGGTGTAGGACTTCTAAAAAGTAAAACAAGCCAATGTCCATTCTCTAGTTGTTTTTTGCCCACATATCCTCTGTCCTTCACACGACCATGTACAACTAATATTTTTCTTGCCAGTCGAGAAGTGTCGTTCTCCGAATAAGACGTAACAGGGAGGAGAGTAAAGGTGGACCGCTCCTGAAGCTTAGTTCCATATAAATGCACGGATAATTCGTTGTTTTGTCGTTAGCGGAAAACAATATTGACCTTGAAGTTGAAAAAGGAGTCTCATAAGAAACAACATAAAAACGCTTTCTTTAGTCTTTCGTGCGTTGTAGGCACCCTGAAGTGGTCATGATGAAAGTGGTCACTACAAACTCGGAAGTCCTTCTTTATTAGGGTCTCGGTCGGCGTGTTGGATGTCGAGTTGCAAAGCAAGTTGTTCAGGATCCACTTTTACGCTGTGAAAGTCTTGAATCTACATCCAGTGATGAACGCCTGTCTCTTGCAAGGCTAGGCTCCAACATTCAAACCTTACTCATGTGGGGCAGAGTGATATTGTAAACATGGCACTGGTGTGCATGAGGGGGTCTTCGTGCAAAACGTTTCTTCTTCTTCTTGATGTTTTATGGCGGTTGACAAACGTTTTGGTGCATTACCGCCACCTACTGGGTGTGGATTGGGACTCTATACATTCCAAACTTCTATTTATAAATTAAAAAAAGAAAAGAAAATAGATAATAAACAAAATTATATTGTCTATATCAAGTTTGTTCTCCCCGTGCTCATCATGCCTACTTTTCTTTGAATTATGTACAACCACCTTCCTGTTCTCTCTTATTCCCACTGATTTTGACACATTTCTTTCAATTTATACTTGATTGTAGTTTTTCTTTTTTAGTTTGATGTATTGAATGAAACCTGTTGTTTTTATTAGTATTATTATTTGAATAGATATTGCCACGAAAGGCTAATTAATCATGCTTTTCATTAGAATTACAACTTCATGACATTTCCTCCGATGGAGTCCAATCATTCCCATTCGGAGATTGACACCTCTCGACTGACAAGATGGCGGCGAGTGTAAAAAATTGTGGTAAAGAGAGTTGTTCAGAAACTCTCTTTTTAGTAAACTCTGTGTACACAAACAATGTTCTCAATGCTCGTGTTCATGTGTAGAGACCCTGGTGATACTACGAGCAAAGTTTCATGTTGTGCCGAGCCTTCTTAGTGTTTTAAAAATAGCGGTTTTGATGCTAGCGTACCAGTGCCCGTAGCATTCCCACTGAAAATTAGTTTGACCTGAAAATTAAAATACAGTGAATCTTAAAAGTGCCTCTTTCGTTGTAATTATGCTTTTACACGAAGGTTTAACTCGGGTACATTCACAAAAATAGCCTAGGTTGCATTTTGGCGAGAGTTTTGCTTTAAGACAACTACCATTGCTGTAAACGCCACAGACCAGGACTACAACCACTTGATAGTGCTTGAATATAAATAAAGCATTTTCCTCAGCTTTTCTTGCCCTTTTCTGTCCCTGCAACACACTATCAGCTGCCCACTATTTATATCAAGCACTGTGATAGTCAAATAATCATAATATACATTAATAGCTACTGTCACAGTTCATACTGCTCACCCAGCACTGCCATCAGCACACCTCCGCCATATGTCCGTCATGACATAAGTCACACCGACGCTCCCTCACTCTTGCTCGCCCACGTTACTAATTCTGCTAGCTTAAAATTAGCCATTAACACAATATGTAAAAATAAATACTTATGAACATAGAATAAAATACTTTGCACTAATATGTGCAAACTGATTAGAGGACACAAAAGCATGTGCCTATATTATGCCAGCAATTTTTTGTTTATCTCTGAAATGGCTTATTCAAATGGAAAATATAAATTATTAAATAGTTCTGATGACCCAATTCAACCATTTAATAAACTGTTCTCAAAGCAAAATAAAAATCTGTATTTGGTTATCCTCCATGACATCCAGCAGATCCTCTGTTTCAAAACCAGAATCACGACGATCATACCATTTAGTCTCAGTGTCTTGTGTTTGGCCAAGTTTCACCCGTACTGGCATGGTAAAATCTCTTCAGATGTGGGACAGCACTGCTTGTACAAAAAGCAGAGGAGTAATAGTAGCATTTTAGATTGCAAACTTAGTACAATTATATTTGGTAAGGCATTTTGAGAGCCAAAAGTGTGACAGTACAAACGTTAGTATTTGCCTCAGTTATCTTTCTTTCTTATGCATATATCTTATCAGATCTAATTATGCTGCCTCCCTGATGAGACATACAAGATACTACTAGTTTACTTACGCCTTGAGGATTTGGAATCAGGCCCAACAATGTGGGGACAGCAGTATCCTTGATCAATAGCTTCTTTGAGAAACCTGCATTGTATTGTGCCTGATTGAGGAAGCAGTTAGCGCTAAAGTGAGCTGAACAGACTGTCAGATTTGGACTAAAATGCTCTGGTATTTCAGAGAAAATAAACCTGAGCCACTGGTCTCTAATGTTTCTGTCCTTAGGAAGGCTATGTAATGATATATTGGCTTCCTGACATCCAAGGATTGTACAGCGTTTCCTTGACATATTTCTGTCCTGTAGCTTGTTAGCTCTGTGATGGAATAACCTCTCGTGTTGTGCTGTTAATAAAGTTTTTTAAAAAAGTGTTTAAGGGTGGGCCTTGCTGAGGGCAGTGACTGTGTGGTTATGACATCACAACCTGGCGGAAGTCCTGACAGCTCTTTTAAAGGCACAGCTTCTGAAGACATTTCTCCACTGACTGAGGGTGTTCATATTTATATTGAAGCAAGACCTGCTGTACCTCAAAATCTCACTTTCGACATCATGGGACCTTTATCTTCCCTGTTACCAACACAAGCCTGTGTACATTGTCATACCCAGCCGACAGATAAATCAGCCATGTTCCAGTATAACTGGTGGTTGAAGTAACTGCTTAATCGTGTGGTGTTGGTCTAGGTGTGAAAAATTTTGCCTGAACATTAGCTTTGACATTGACAAATATGTGAAAATATTAGACTTAGGAGAGACACTGGCAAATGATTCTCATTAATAGAAATATGAATGCATCTTGAAAGCAATTTAATTGTGGTAAATCATAGCACAGCAAAAATACTGCAGCATTTTCGACCTTGCACCATATTTAAGCACACCAAAATGTAAATCCTTAAAGGGATATTCCAGCGTAAATTTCAATCCATGGTCTAACACACCGTGACACCGAGTAAGACCCCCCTGAGAGATCAAGTTTGCCAACTGCTAGCTGATGTAGTAAAGTGGAAATGCAATTAAAGTTCATATGTGTCTTGCCTACCAGTTTAACAATTATTATCGAGAGCTGACAGGGAAAAGAACGGAACTGAGCATTTCTAACTTTAGGTATTTGGAGGAGAAAATCACGTAAACAAACGCAAGATCACACTGAGGACGATGTTTATTACCGGAAGAGACTGCCTATAACATAGTGAAGCAGACATCACAGACCATAGACATATATACATAGACGCCTCCTTGAGCGCTGGACTGTACGTTGATGTCGCCGCCATATTGGAGGAGGCAGCTCCGCCACGTGAATTAATACATGCCAATGGAGTGAACTTTTTAAAAGCTCCTTCTACAAAGTGCCATAAGTTAATGCCTCTCATTTACACATTCACACACGTGCGGATGTATTCAGGAAGCAGAGAGGAACCTCTGATGATTATAAACATTAACTACTCCTTATTCTTCCTATATTTTTCTGTCCTTCTGTGTTGTTTAGTGGTTTAACATCTCTGACTGCTTCTGTACTGTTGAATGTATACAGATGCCTTTCAATTCTAATAAAAACAAAAAAAACATTAACTACTCCTTATATTTTTAGTATACAGGTCGGCACCAAACCACAGGATGGATTATTATAATGTTTTTATGTGTTTACAGCTGCTAATGTAACGCTGTTACTGTGATCATACATGACAGTTAAATATTGAATCTGTCTATAATAACCAGATCCTGACATGTAAATGTGACATCTGTCTACCATACTGTCAATTTGTTTTATTTAATTAACAGGGTTTCCGCGGGTCATTAAAAAGCATGAAAAGTCATTAAATGGATTTTGTGAAAATTCAGGCATGAAATGGCATGAAAAAGCATGAACTTCGCTGTTCAGAGGCATTAAAAAAACTTGATTGAATAAAAACATTGTTTTTCACGATTTATTTTGATTATATAAACATCTAAATCTAATTTTGATCGGAAGTATAGCGTAATGGTTGACAGGCGGAACCTTTTAATCGGCTACCTTTTTACGGCCGGTGCACAAAGTTGAGACACCGTAGTAATGCTATCTAGTGTGTGTGTGTGTGTGTGTGTGTGTGTGTGTGTGTGAATGCTGTGGCCGTGACTAAAGAACCGAGGAAATAAATGACGGAAAAATGGGGAAATGCAAGTTTCAGCAGAAGTGGTTGGAGGATGAACAATTTAGAAGCTGGTTAAAGCCTGTAGAAGGTAAACCCGGAGAGGCATTTTGCACCATGTGCAAAAAAAACTTCAAACTTTGCACAATGGGCGTCAATGCGGTAAAATCTCACATGCAGTCAGGGAGTCAAAAGTCGGCGTTGAAAGGCAGGCAGCAGTTAACCGTGTCGAATTTTTTGGCCGTGACCAGCAGCGCAACATCTGCTGTCACCCCTACACCTGCAGCTGCCGCTGCTACCACCACTCCTGCCAACTTAGGCCACAGCAGAGCCGCGACAACGACTACCCCCAGCAGAGCCGGGACAGCGGGGAAGACCACCGACGTGCGAGCAGCATTTGGCTCGAATGCGACTTTGGAAGCGGAGGTGCTCTGGTGTCTAAACACTGCAGTGAAGCATCACTCATATGCATCCAATGACGATACACTCATGGCTCAAATGATCACCAAGTCAAATACTCTAAGGAGGAGACACAAGGACAAATGCCTTGAACTGAAAAATGTTGAGACAGAGTTGGAGCAAAAAGGAAAGGAACTAAGACATATGCACTAATGGCTCACCATGGGTGGATTTTCCTCACCTGGATCCTCAGTGTGGGTGTGTGTGTGGTGGGGAGGACAGAGGTTATTCCCCCCTAGAAACCAAAGCCTGGCTACACCCTGTTTCAATACCAGCATTCAGTTCAGATGACAGTGCTTACTTGAAGTTAGTCTATCTTTTGTGAGTGGTTGACGTGATAGTTCAACATTTTGGCGAATTTGCCTTCTGCCATAAGCAGTATAGGTTCATTACTTTTAATTATCAGTGCATGTTGTTTTGAGATCCACCGGGCAGAGATGTGTGCTGCCCAGTGAAATATTTGTATTTTGTTGTGTTCTTATTTTGTGAAGCACTTTGTGTTGCATTTAATGACTGTAAACCGTCTTGTGATCCATCTGACAGTTAAATTTGGATTTTCAGATACAAAATTGGCATTGTCAAATGCTTACAATTTGTGTGTGAAAGTATCTGCATTTGGACACTGGCATTAAATTAGTTTAAAGTGGCATGAAAAAGGGCATGAAAAAGCATGAAATGAGATTTGCTGATACCTGCAGAAACCCTGATTAAGTTTAAATATGGACAACTGACTTCATAATATATGAATCAGAAATACTTTATTGATGCCCGCTGGGAAATTGCAGTGTTACAGATGCTCCCATCAAAGTCAAGAACTAGACTACTTACTACTACTACTGATAATAATAATAATAACAAGAATAACAAGAATAATAACAACAATAATAACAACAATAATAATGAAAACTATATATGGTGCATATTTATAATAGCAGCCTACAGCAACCTTACTTTCTTTACTATGAAATGTTATTGCATACATTATCATGTTATAATGTTCTGTCATGTAGTACATCACTTCACTGCTGAAAGAAAAGAAAGCAGGCTCACTGCCAGTTGCAGTTTCTGATCTTGATTTGCAGACTTTGTTAATTTTTTGTCGCCATGATTGTTATTATTAGTACTTAGATCATCAAAAATCACTGTATTTATAAAAACGACGTTGGTGTTTTTTATTCACACATAGGTCACATTTACACTCAGGATGTGGTTATTATGGAAAGATTCAACATTTAACTGTCATGTATCATCACAGTAACAGCGTTACATGCATTAGCAGCTGTAAACACGTATAAAACATTATAAAAATGGTTTGGTGCCGACCTGTAGACTGAACATTATATTATAAGGAGTAGTTAACGTTTATAATCATCAGAGAACGTTACAGACGTTGTTTTTGGTTACTCTGTTTCCTGAACATATCCGCACGTGTGTGAATGTGTAAATGAGAGGCATTAACTTATGGCACTTTGTAGAAGGAGCTTTATAAAGTTCACTGCATTGACTTGTATTAGTTCACAGGGCGGAGCTGCCTCCTCCAATATGGCAGCGACGTCGACGTATCTCAGCAGCGGGCCAACCCGCTCAGTGAGGCGTCTGTGTATATATGTCTATGTCACAAACAACAACATAGCTGAATTTATGGGGTTTGACAACAACAACGACGAATTTCGAGGGGTGCCCCTATCAGTTTGAGTCCGAATTCACAGAAGACGAGCTGCAGGAAATAGAGAAGAAAAGGGAAACAGAGGGAGAGCTACCGGTGGTTCAACGCATAAATCCATCAAATAGTTTACCTATTAGCAACAAATTGGTGGATTAATTTTCTAATATATTGACCAGTAATTTTACTTTTAAATTCAAAAGTAGTATACATTGTATAAGTGGATAGGCAAACTTTCGTTCATTATAAGACTATCATACTACAACAACTTGTGTCTGTGGCTTGCACCAAAACCACATGTACACAACACATCTTTAGTGTTCTCCCGCCACCCAAGTGAAAAAGTTACCTCCGTGCTATCTGTAGCCACCTGCTCCACTCGTGGGACGGCATTCTTCTTCAGGTATGTTTTTAATGGGTTCTCGGGGCCGGCGGGACTTTTAGATAACACAAAGTCGTCTTTGTCGAAATGTGCACTGCAGACGCGGTAGTTCTTCTGCCTTAGCGCCTCGGTCGGCGTGTTGATGTCTATGTTCAATATAACAAGCCACCGGTTCACTATAGTGCGGCCATGTCTCAGCGGCAATCTGTGAAATGAGTCCGGGTTATACCTTTTTTGCTTCTTTCCGCAACCGGGATAGTAACAGACATTGACCATTGTGTCCTTCTTTGCCTCAGGTATTCCGTCGTGACCGATTTGTCTTCACCCTCTTGCCGTCTCCTCACTCTTCACGAGATAAACGTCACGTGCAACCTCGCGTTTGTTTACGTGATTTTCTCCTCCAAATACCTAAAGTTAGAGATGCTCAATTCCGTTCTTTGCCCTGTCAGCTCTCGATAATAACTGTTATAAACTAGTAGGCAAGACGCATATGAACTTTGATTGCATTTCCATGGAGTAATGGTCATACATTTTCATCCTTGAGCTGCAGAACTCTACTGCACTCGGTAATCGACTCATCAGGGCTTCCCTTCCCCTTAACAAGCATGCAGCTGCAGGAGAGTGGTGAGTTGTGTTGTCTTTTCAATAGGAATCCGGCAAAGCTAGCAGATGTCTGATGCCTCGAACTATGTGCTGGGACCCTATTTTGTTGCTGCAGTTTGGTGTTGTTCTGAGCATTATTTGTGGCTATGAGTGGCTTTTTGATGGCGGTTTCTTGGTGGAGGCATAGACTGCAGTGTGTTGTTATCGTGTGGTCTTTTCTGAGGTTGCAAAAACGACATAAGCTAGCGGTCGGCAAACTTGATCTCTGGAGGAGGGTCTTACTCGGTGTCACGGTGTGTTAGACCATGGATTAAATTTACACCGGAATATCCTTTTAACACTGGCAATGCAGCACCGAAGGTAATTTCCCAGGTGCTTAAAATGAAAACTAGTAAATGGTATAGTAGGAGACTGTATCGATGCCTGCAAATGTCAGCAAGTCGTTTACAACATGTTCCTGCCGTTAGTCCGAGATGTGTACTTAATATCAATTGTATTGATTTGATAATTGGTTATTCTTCCATACAGTCAGTCCGAGGTAAGATATGAGATAGTGAGCTGTGAAAAAGTGTGACAGTGTTACACTCACATTAATGTACATTATTCAACGCACTCATTCATCCAGATTAGACATTAATCACATTCATTATGCAGTTAGTGACAGAAATACGATACACACAGGTCATAGAGGTAAAATGCTTAGGGCATGGAACAGTCAATGGACAGTGATAGTAGAGGATGGCATAACTGAATGTTGATTGTCCTGTGAGTGATAGCAGATGTGTAACTGAGGTTTACACATGTGTATTTATGAAGGGCTGAAAAGGAATTTTACAAGGTGTGATTCAGATGTTTTGTATTTGTTTTTGTATTAACTACTTTAAGACAACATGTCAAACAACCTAATAGGAGACTGTCTGTGTGTCTGTAAAAGGATTGAGGCAAGCACTTCATATGTTGGGCCTTGGTTGCCCCTGGAGGCAAAGGCAGGGTTATCAGGACAGCTGCCCTAACCAGTCATCTTTAGGTGACACAAACAGAGGTGAAGTAGATCCGAAAGAGACAAAGACATTTTGACTTTAGCCTAAGGAAGTAAAACTCCCCCACAAATATAGAACAAATGAGGTTGGGACATACGGCACAATGGAAATAAGGGTAATGGTACAATTTATTATGCATATAAAAGGGTTCGGAAAGAAAAAGGAAAACAAAGAAAATTGTTTTAAGTCTAGATGTTTATATGAATCCAGTTTTTTTTCCAGCATTTTCCCCCTCATCCTTTGAAGTCAAAGATAGAACATCATTTTCTCTTTGAGCGGATGGAGTTGTTTATGTTGATAAGAAGGGCAATGGTGGGAGGGTTCCGCTGGAGAAATCATTCTGTAATTGTTTTTTTGTTTTTTTTACCTGCAGGCCACAGAAGTCTGTGTATATTTTGCTTTTGCTGAGACCTTGAGGATTTTTCCAAGGTACAAATAGGTGAAAAAGAGATCAGATTCAGGTCATAATCTCCAAGACTAAATGGGACACTTTTTTCCATAAAGGTTTACCTCAACAAGACCAGAAAATATGTGCATTGTCTGCTGCGACCAATTAATACCATCCACAGAAAATCTTCAAATATTTTTGGAAAAGATGTTCTCACTAACAAAGACTTATATACTACTCCTTTAAACAATCCCAATTTCTCAGCAGATGAAGTGTATGAAATTAATTTAAATAATATCTTAGAAAAACATTACATCCAGGGAATGACATGGCTTAAAATATTATTCTCCTTTTCTATCTTTTTAAGATGCAGATTTTAAACCATGTTACTCTTATTGAAAACTTACAACTTAAAAAGTCATAGACATTTAATTTGATGTATTTACTATATTTTATTTTATTCATTTTTATAGTATGAAGTACGCAGCATTTGTTTAGATTTTGTTTTAAAAAATAATACGTGTGTTACATGCATTAAATTAATTTCTTACAAAAAAGTTGAGGAGAAAAAAAAGTGTGTAAGACTACATATGAGCTGTGTGAAAACAAATAGCTTACCTCGGTCCGCACAGGCTGTGTGAAGTATAACAAGTTCTCAAATGAATCAGATTAAAAACAATTTATTATACATATTTTAGACTGGAATAAATAAATAAATAAATAAATTGTAAACGACTTAATGACGTTTGCAGTATTTTCAACAGGCATCGATGCGGTCACCTACTTTCCTTGAATAGTTTCCACATATTCACAGAGGAATTTTAAGTTAAACTCTAATTAATCCGTGTTCTAATTAATTATGTTTCACACTGCGATGAGCTGGCGACTTGTCCAGGGTGTACCCTGCCTTCGCCCGGAGACGGCTGGGATTGGGATAAAGTGGTTACAGACGACGACATGACATGACATCCCTGCTGGAAAAACCAGCATAGACCAGCACCAAAACACAACATATGCTGGTCTTGCTTAAGTTGTGTTTTGGAGCTGGTCAGTGCTGGTTTTTCCAGCAGGGATGTTTTAATACCAGAGCTGGTGTGTTTACAATTTTAAGTAAATGATACCAGGTCGAAAATAGAATTAGAACTGCTTCAACATATAACACCAAGGTTCAGTCACATTTTAGATACATTTAAGTTTCATTAGTGTGGCTTTACCACTGTGACTGCCTCCTCTTTTCTCGGTGTCTCAGTTGCATAATTGTGAAGGCATCGACAGATACTGCTTCAACTCCATCGTGTGTTGTTTTGTTCTCTTTACGTGAGCAGACAGCGAATTGTAGTTTCGCATTGACGATATCTAATATTATCGTCTAATTTTGCCGACACCCAATTTAATCGTTTAGCAAACTGTTTAGCTTGCAGCAGCGAACGATACAGTCGGAATGTTTATTTCCGGGTTCGTAGACAAAGGGTCCTCAAAAGACCACGCCCACGACACATGTCTGCTGAAGCCTGAGAATTGGCTCCCATAGTTAAACCAGCAGTTAATTTACCATATCGCTGCTGGGGATGCATAGGGACTTACACAACACAGTCCTCTTTGCTACCTTAACATAAGTAAAAATGAATTTATCACCTGATTTATCTGCATTGTTAAAATGTTTTTACTCACTGTTTTAATGTTTTGGGATGGGTCCGAGATGGTTGGAATGGATCCCTTCTTCAAAAGTAATTTGGACACCACCCCAGCATCATACAGCCCCTGATTCTGTATGCACTCCGGTGTAAAATGTCCTGTACACACCCGGAAAGACTGACTTTGTATAGGTTGATTCTGGTCCCCAAAAATAAAATCCATCCACTTGTCTGCTAAATTTCTCTCTTTTGGTAGGCTGTGCAGTGATTTGTTTGTCGCACTGCAGCCTGGAATAATGCACTTTTCATGGCCAATTTTCAGTGACATCGCTGCAAAGTCTCAAAAGCTATGTGGGATGTAGCAGGCAGTAAGGGGGGCGGGTTTAAACAAATGTAAGCTAAACAAGGATTGGTTATCTGGTTTCAACGTAGAAACTGGATCAAATTCCTACTGGCTTGTACAGCTGAGAGGCCTTGCTGTGGGGGAGTGAGAGGAATGACATTTGGAGAATTAATTTAGTAAAACGGTGACCTTTATGTATTTTTTCTTCACCATCACTTCTCCTGGGATCCGTCGAAATATATTTTCTTGATATGGGACCATGCTCCTGCCAAAAAAATAAAATAAAATAAATTAAATAATGATAATTTCTTAATACAGCAGACTGGAGAGTAAAAAGAACAAGTTTTTGAGGAGGTTGAAATAGAAAGGTCACCACATTGAGGACTGAAATGATTAGGTTTTCACTCTCCACTGTGCACCAAGTTTAGTTGTTCTCAGCATACTCAGATAACAAGGCGAAAAACTTTGATGAATTAGGGTTAAAGAAATTGACCCATGTGCCCCTTTCACAGAAATGGGTAATATGTAACAGATTAGAGTCCAGGATTGTTTGAACAGTTGATTCTTCAACATGTTACATTTAGTCGAACAGTTTGTATTTAATCTGACTTTTTCCTCCATTTCTGGTCCAGGCGCTAGCCTCCACGTGGCAGACAGTCGATACTTTTGGTTCCACCACAGTGAAGGTGACACCATGATGGTTCAGGACCCTCAGGACATGAACCTCTGCTCAGCTTTGTGGGCCGTGGTTGCCTATGTGGTGGCAGACCTGGAGGACATGCTGCCCAGGTAGCCAGTTAGAACAAAGGATGCTGAGCTTCCAGTTAATGTGAAGACGGCATGATCACTGTGAACCACAGCTGTACTGGTTAATGCAAAAACAAGTATTCCAATCCAACTTTTTCCATTTTTTATTTTTTTCAGGAAACCATTAGATTGAACGGTCTGAGGAAAAAATGTTTTGTTTACAGATTGTACAATGATACATTAAAACGTTAGCAATAAGGGAATTTTGTTTTTACTGTGGGTCTGTGTGAGAATCATCTTGGCTTGTAGTCAAACAAATCAAACAGGCAACATTAAATAAGCTCTAAGAAATTATTGTGTCCAAATTCCAGCTGTTTGTCACTTTCCAGTGTTTTGTCTCTTAACGAGTCATATTTTTGTGTGTTTTAAACTGTTTTTAGTTTGTTGAATTGGGAAATATAATTTCTGCCTGCATTCTGCTCCACATTAACAGGGCGATTGCAGTGTTATAAAATAATATTGATCATTGCCTTACACTCCTTTTTGTTCTTCTGCTTTAATACTTTGAATTATGCTGATCATGTAGTTTCTCTGACATGAGAAAGAGGAAGATGAGTGAAGATGACGACAAGTCTAGGTCATAGAAATGAGACAGAGAGGAAGGAGAAATGGAGAAGTAGGAAGTGGCATGATGGGTGAAGAGTCAAAAAAGGAAAATCATTATTCGTCGGAGAGGAAGTATGAATTCATCATTTTGTGGGCACTGTGCAGGCCAACACAACACACACACACACACACAGAATGTCTTCCCTCTGTGACCTGGGAAGTCAGCACTCCCCACGGATGATGTCAGGGTGAGTCAACCAGCCAGTGCAGATAAAGTCATGATGGAAAACAAAGATGTGAATGTGTAAGTGTGTCTGTGTTGAAACAAAGCTGTGAAACGTCAAGCCAGTTTCTGCTGAACTCTTCCCTATGTACCAGTAACGGTGATTCATATGCAAACAGTGATGTTAGGTAAGACACACAGTCTGGATGTTAAACACTCATGGAGTCACACATACATACTGCTGACCTCAACAGTAGAAACATGCATGTATCAACATGAGAAGGACGTCAGACAGACAGGACTGTTGGAAATCACGTGGTCAAAATGAGGCCAGGTTTCCTTTGATGATCTGGATCTGCTGCATGAGACTGCAACTTAAGTGAACTTTATGCACACTGAAGCAGGCAACACGGTGACTCCCTGTTTGTTATCTAGAGACTGCAATTATTGCGCAAATAAGTGAATTGTTACATTAGATTTATTTTTAACAAACAAATACCCTTGATTTGTACATAATAGCTGCAATGTACCCCCCAGCTCAGCTTTGTTTGAGAGCAGCCAATTATAATCTGCAAAGTTGAGTGAGGAAGGGGTAGGTGTGTGATTGTTTATTTTTATTATTGATTTGATATTCTCGATTATTTATTCAACAGTAATGTGGGCAAAGAGAAAAAAAAGCCCATTATAAAGGCCATGGTGACATCTTCTAATGTCGTTTTCTCCAACCACCTCAGTCAGCCAGTCACCTTACTACCACAGAAGATGGAGACATAACAAAAACATATTTACATTTGAGAAGCTAGAAAACAGATTTTTTACTTTAGAAATTACTGAAAAACAATATTTGGTTATTAAAATAAATACCTATTACATTAATGTTGACGAACTGTTACTGAGACTGGGATACATGCTGCAGAAACCTGATGGTTTTCAACAACTGTATGACATAACAGATCAGTTAATCAAGACAATTTTATGAATAATGAATTATTAATATCTTGTGTTGCAAATATGTCATATGTCAGATGAATTCAGCACACAGCAGCGATAACTGTACAGTTAGTCTTAGCTTATACTGAATTTATGAGCATAGGCCGCCACCTTGTGGAAAAGCTGCAGCGCAATGCCCAGTCACTTTGTATACATCTTTGTTTTTTTCCTGTTTGAAATTAAAAAGGTGCTCGTTTGTCTGACTCAGGTTGAGAGAAACAGCTCACTTTATAACGGGGAATGCATTCTGAGTTAAATGGACTTACACTTATTTGTGTAGGCCCAGAATAAGCAAAGCATCGAAAGTGGTGTACGACTGCCTTGCTTCCCATCACTGAGCAGTAATTAGCAGGTTATTAAGGACACTTGTTGATGGCCTGGTAGCTGTAGGATATGAAGACATTAGAAAGTGCTTTATAATGACCAATAAAGAACTATTTTCTTATTTTCTATTATGACTTTCAAAGTTCTTAGAATATGTAGTTCTTTAGCTGATGCTTCAGTAGCACATGGTCGTTGGATTTTGACAGATCATAGTTCATACTGCAGTTGGGTGGTTACAATAACATTTTTGTGTGCTTGACAGTGTGTTCCTCACAGTTCCTGACCTATGAAGTAAAAATAGTAAGGTCATCTTTGTGTTAAGATGTTCTGGAAAACAGACGCCTGAGATTCTCTCTTTGGACAGTTACATAATGCAAGTCACTAAACACTCAAAACAACAACCAAAATACAGAATAAACTAGACACAACAGCACATTAGTACAACTGAAGGTTTTTTTTTTCTTTTATTACGTTTTCATGCAGTCAACATTGTGACACACATTACGAGTAGCTTCACACAAAAGCTACATTCAAATCTATGAGGAAAAGTCATTTAATTAGTCGTTACTGCTTCTAATACAATTGAATAGAAACAGACTCAATGAACCGACCCGATTCTGTAAAGGCCATACAGAGCTGAAACTGAACCCTACTGTGGAAATATAGAATTACCAACCCATGATTTGCAGTAATGCTGTGAAACTATATGGAGCCGCTGCATCTCTGTTTCAATGGATTATAGTGAAAATCGGTATTTGTATGTTTCTGTCTTTGTGATTTTGGTTGTCATCAACTGGGCCGAACATCTTCTTCACTTCTGTCTTTACAAACATTGTGATATAACTTGTAGAAAAGGAACTGAAATTAAAAGAACACAAACACATTTGAAGCTTGACACAGGAAGACCACAAACACACCACCTCAACCCCCTTTTCTTTATAGCCAGAAGATGTTTAGTGAACTTGAGACAAATTGTCAATTATTAAACCACTCCTCTGGAGCAGCTGAAGGCAGTTGTCCTGACACGTGATCTATTGTAGAAACAAAAAACAGCTGCTAACCTAAGACAGTGACGGAGTCCACAGAGTCATATTGAATCATCGGATTCATTTACCACCATAGACAAGCAAGGGCCTTCCCCTTCATCTGTAAGGCTGAGTCGAGGTCTCTTGGATGGTCTCTTTACTATTGTTGGTTGAAGGAACAGTAATGGACTGTCCAAAGGGAAGGTGAGGGTGCACACGCCGCAATCTCTGCTGGCCGCTTTCGCCTGGATACCTTCAATGCACAAAGAAATCAGAGATCTTGTCAACTGTGTCTACAGACACTATATGAATGAGCATACTTAATATAAAGTAAGAAAAAGCAAAACTGAAATAATTTTATGCACGAGTTGATGATATGTAGTATTACAAACCTTTACTGCGGAAGTGACACTGCAGAGTTTTCATGGAGAGCTGTGTGCCGACAGATATTCTCTTTGGAGGATCAGTCTGGCAGGCGACGTCTTTGACAGTTGGAGAAATTGGACAGATGCTGGCAGCGGTGCTCTAAACAGTTACACAGGCAACAACAATGAATACATCTGTTATATAATTTAGCCAACACAATTCAAGTTGAGTCAACCTGATAGAAAATAGCAATAGATTTAAGGATTTGTTTGCAAATGACTGCTGGGTTGAATTGTCTCTTCATTCATCATGTGATTAAAATGCAATAGAGTAGGTTCAAAAGGCTGTGAACAATCGAGCTGCTTGTTTAATGGGTGTTTAACCTGTGAACAGTCAAAGCTGCAGACCACATAAGATTTGGTGGATTATCTTCTTTGTGGTGTCATTTCTTCCAAGTTTAATATTTTTGTAATGATTATTTTCATTATCTACACATTTTTTCGTGATCCTAGTCACAGTTATTTAGGCAAAGTTTTGGCCAAAAATGACAGGTACAAGTAATTTGTGCTTTAAAGAAACAAAACACTTTAACAAACAACGGATTCTGATGACTTATCTGTTGACTGACTAATCATTTCAGCTCTATATGTGACTGAGACAGTCATTCAGTCATTTGCGAGTCCATATCTTGGTGCTTAACTGTCCAACTCAGGTTAATTACAGAATCAGATGGAAGAACATTGAGAAAACCAGCTATGTGATAGAATTATGAAAACTTATTTCATTACCAACATGTAGTTTTTTCAAACAGACAAAATAACAGGTAATGTAACAAATCACTTGTTCTTAGTCATAAAAAAACTTACTAACATTTGAATTTTAAGCGTTTTATTGTATTTTTATGATACACTTTACAAGAAAGCTGAAGTGCTGCAAGACAGAAGACTGTTGAATACTTATAATCACAACAAGTTATTTTAAAAGGCAATGATATGAAAATAATTTTGACAATTGCAAAAGTCTCTCTGAGAATAATAGTAACTACAATCATTTCCAAAAGTGGGTGACTGCGTTGATGCACTGTTGGACCTGATCCTCGAGAAGGTTTCCCAGGACCATGCCCTATATGTGAACAAGGTGCTGAAACTCATAATCCCTGAAGACCTCTCGGCTCCGTATGACAGACCCGACATACTGGACGTTACAGCCAGTTATGTGTCATGGTTCAACCAAGGACAGGTCTTAAAATATCCGAAATACTGCCGAACTGGTGACGAGGCCTTTCCTCTTTTATCCACAATTTCCTCTCAGGCTGTCGCACTACTTGTGTCCTTTAACTCCGCGCCGTTGTTTTTGTTAACGCAGTTTTGAGGCACGATGCAGATACATCAAAGTGCTACTGTGCATGTCACTCAACAGGTTGTTGCTAGGTTACCAAAGAGCGAGTGAGTTTGTTCACGCCACCAACCTTGCTTAGCTGGGCCGGAAGAGGCTGAGAGGCTAAAGCCCGTCCTCTGCCTACATCCCCCAGAATGCCTTGCGGTTCTAGATCGGTGTTTTCTTCCTGTTTTTTTTTTTTTTTTGTGTGTGTGAAATTATCGAACGTATTTTCTTTTGATATTGATCACGTGTATGTCACGATAGATATTGTTATCGTTTTAGCGACCAGCCCTATGTAGTAGCTTATGTAAAACAAGAGAAGTGACATCAACTTTATCTTACATGTGTAACGTTAGCTATGCCAACAGCTACATAAAGCTAAAAAAGGATCACTCGTAAATAAACTCCAGGAGAAGAAGTCATTACACAGAATGGTTGGCTTGGAGTGTAAATTGTGCTGTAACAGTCAACCAAACACTCGTTTTGCCCTGGGCTATGCTAACATATTCCGGTTTAGAAATAATTTACAAGTGCATTACTTTCGAAAGTTCACAATTCTTAAACCCTGCAGAGAGTGTAGCTGGTCGTTGGGTTTGCAGGAGAAACCAAGCTGACTGCAGCCGAACTAGAAGCTAGCGGTTAGCTGCTAGCCTTAACTTGTTCTCAATGGCGAAACACACACTACATCACGCACGAGTTCTCCCTAACCTACAAAAAGAAACACACAGCTAATTGTTTGTATACTTACATGTCCCTCGTCTGCAGGTTTTCTACGCAAAGTTGGAAGTGCCCCACTGTTCAGAAAAAGTCTCCCGACTACTCCTGCCTTGTACTGACCAAGGTTGGAGAAACAGTCAGTCTCGAAGTGGTAAGCACACACAAAGAGTTTTTTGCTAACTGTGGCTGGGATCTTGCCTTCAAACATGAATTCAATCCACGCTGCTCTCCTGTCCCCTGCGGCTGGGGCACGATGGAGGGTTTTGTGCTGGTCTTGACAGCCAACAACACAACACTTCTCGTTGCGCTTCGACATGTTGCTTTCCAAAATGTAATCTCCGAGGAGGTAATGTTTTACCTGGTAAATGGAGACACCTTACTTATGCTGTGATGGGAGGGGGTAGTGGGTGGGAATATTCAAATGTTTCAGTCAATGACGTCGGTGAACGATCCGAATCTGACTGGCTCATCTGGAAACTGCAGGCACTTTGTATCTCAGGCACCAATAGTCTGTTTTTAAACTTTATATGCGTGTTGCAGCACCATCGACCCAAAATACCACTCCAAATCCCAGAAAAAGTGAGTTTTTCATAATATGGGGCCAAGTCATATTTGTGTGTGTTTTAATCTGTTTTAGATTGTTGAATTGGGAAATATCATAACTTCTGCCTGCATTCTGCTCCACCATTGCCACATTAACAGGGTGATCTGTAAGATTTTACACCATAACGTCATTGCAGTGTTATAAAATAATATTAATCACTGCATTCTGCTTTAACACTTTGAATTATGTTGATCATGTAGTTTCTCTGACAGGAGAAAGAGAAAGATGAGTGAAGATAATGACAAGTCTAGGTCATAGAAAGGAGACAGAGAGGAAAAGGAGGAATGGAGAAGTAGATGTGGCATGATGGTGAAGAGTCAAAAAAGGAAAGAGAGGAAGTATGAATTCATCATTTTGTGGGCATTGTGCAGGCCAACACAACAGATTACAAACAAACACGTACACACTTACGCACACACACTCAGGTTGAGAGAAACAGCTCACTTTATAACGGGGAATGCATTCTGAGTTAAATGGACTTACACTTATTTGTGTAGGCCCAGAATAAGCAAAGCATCGAAAGTGGTGTACGACTGCCTTGCTTCCCATCACTGAGCAGTAATTAGCAGGTTATTAAGGACACTTGTTGATGGCCTGGTAGCTGTAGGATATGAAGACATTAGAAAGTGCTTTATAATGACCAATAAAGAACTACTTTCTTATTTTCTATAATGACTTCCAAAGTTCTTAGAATATGTAGTTCTTTAGCTGATGCTTCAGTAGCACATGGTCGTTGGATTTTGACAGATCATAGCGTTCATACTGCAGTTGGGTGGTTACAATAACATTTTTGTGTGCTTGACAGTGTGTTCCTCACAGTTCCTGACCTATGAAGTAAAAATAGTAAGGTCATCTTTGTGTTAAGATGTTTTGGAAAACAGACGCCTGAGATTCTCTCTTTGGACAGTTACATAATGCAAGTCACTAAACACTCAAAACAACAACCAAAATGCAGAATAAACTAGACACAACAGCACATCATTAGTACAACTGAAGGTTTTTTTTTCTTTTATTGTGGTACATTTACCAAACCTGTATGAGTATATACATCTTTCCTATACCGTGATCCAGCTTTACAAAAGGTACTGACAGTTTACCAATTGACAGTGAAATCAGTTTTCATGCAGTCAACAATGTGACACACATTACGAGTAGCTTCACACAAAAGCTACATTCAAATCTATGAGGAAACGTCATTTAATTAGTCGTTACTGCTTCTATTACAATTGAATAGAAACAGACTCGATGAACCGACCCGATTCTGTAAAGGCCATACAGAGCTGAAACTGAACCCTACTGTGGAAATATAGAATTACCAACCCATGATTTGCAGTAATGCTGTGAAACTATATGGAGCCGCTGCATCTCTGTTTCAATGGATTACAGTGAAAATCGGTATTTGTATGTTTCTGTCTTTGTGATTTTGGTTGTCATCAACTGGGCCGAACATCTTCTTCACTTATGTCTTTACAAACATTGTGGTATAACTTGTAGAAAAGGAACTGAAATTAAAAGAACACAAAAACATTTGAAGCTTGACACAGGAAGACCACAAACACACCACCCCCAAACCCCTTTTCTTTGTAGCCAGAAGACGTTTAGTGAACTTGACTAAAATTGTCAATTATTAAACCATTCCTCTGGAGCAGCTGAAGGCAGTTGTCCTGACACATGATCTTTTGTGGATACTTCTTATTTTCTGGTGATCCAGGGATATTAAAACATCTACCGCCATGAATATCAGATGGTAATGATCAAAGATTTCACCATTTTTTTTTCCATTCTTTAATCTCTCATACACTAACTCCTCTCCATGGAGTCCCTGACAGTAAAAATAAACAAACAAACAAACAAGAAACAGCTGCTAACCTAAGACAGTGACGGAGTCCACAGAGTCATATTGAATCATCGGATTCATTTACCACCATAGACAAGCAAGGGCCTTCCCCTTCATCTGTGAGGCTGAGTCGAGGTCTCTTGGATGGTCTCTTTACTATTGTTGGTTGAAGGAACAGTAATGGACTGTCCAAAGGGAAGGTGAGGGTGCACACGCCGCAATCTCTGCTGGCCGCTTTCGCCTGGATACCTTCAATGCACAAAGAAATCAGAGATCTTGTCAGCTGTGTCTACAGTAACAATATGAATGAGCATACTTAATATAAAAGTAAGAAAAAGCAAAACTGAAATAATTTTATGCACGAGTTGATGATATGTAGTACTACAAACCTTTACTGCGGAAGTGACTCTGCAGAGTTTTCATGGAGAGCTGTGTGCCGACAGATATTCTCTTTGGAGGATCAGTCTGGCAGGCGACGTCTCTGACAGTTGGAGAAATTGGACAGGTGCTGGCAGCGGTGCTCTAAACAGTTACACAGGCAACAACAATGAATACATCCATTATATAATTTAGCCAACACAATTCAAGTTGAGTCAACCTGATAGAAAATATCAATAGATGTAAGGATTTGTTTGCAAATAACTGCATTCTGTTTTCATTTACTTTTGACATAACAGGCCAATATTTCCGAAATTGTGGTTGTAAGTTGAAATAAACCTATAATATCAACATACTCATCCTATAAAAGCTTACTATGCAGGATTGGTTGGTTGCTGTTTGCAACAACTGGAAGTTGGCCCCTTCTCCTCGGCTCAGCAAGAGCAGCTGTGGTTGAGTGAACTGTTGAGTGAGTAAAGAGAGGGAGTGGCATTAGTAGGAGCAAAACATTAAATCAGAGAAAGAAAACAAATTCTGAAAGAAAAAAGGAAACGCATATAATATCAGTCAAGACATACTATGCTGGATTTATTGGTTGCTGTTTGTAAACACCCATCAAAGTTGGCCCCTTCTGCCTGACTCAGTGAGAGGAGTGGTGGTCGAGCAAACTGTAGAGTGAGTGAAAGAGAGGGAGAGGCCTTAGGAACAAAGAGAAATAAAACATATTCTAATTGTTTCACAGCACTTAGGTTCTATACATAATAGCACCTGACGTATCCTATAAAGGCTTACAATGCAGGATTTGTTGGTTGCTGTTTGTAAAATCCCATCAAAGTTGGCCCCTTCTCCCTGCTTCAACAAGAGCAACGATGGTTGAGCAAGCTGTGGAGTGAATGAAGAGAGGGAGTGCTGTTAGCAGGAACAAAGCAGTGAATCAGAGAAAAAAAAAACATTTTTAGATTAGTTTCACGACTAAAATAAACACTAGCACACAAACCACTGGGAGAGTGCTGCATTGTCGGATTTTGTGTAAATGCAGAAGAAGCGCACCCTTAATCCTGTCTGCATCTTTGCTCTGCGTGTTTGTACAGAGCTCAGCCCTGCCGTTGGTTTAACAGACACACGGCCCTGCAGCTCTTTATACACCCATGACACAGCCCAAGATAAGAGGGGCAAGACAGAGATAGAGATGTAACCTGTTTTTATAGTCCTGACCTCACACTAAAGATGCATGATATGGACTTTTTGTCCAATACCGATAACAGATAATTTACCGGCAGTTAAGAGCAAGTACGTAATGTCGCACCAGTCCACTTGACCACGGCACCTAATACTCAGCTTTGTAGTGGTTTGTGTGGACACTACGCACATTTAGAGGGTAACACCACCATATTTTACACACTACAGCATGTAATCTGATACACTGCCTCAAGTGATGTCACTCAGAGACTACATTGCATCTCTGGTTCTGCTGTATTGATTTTAACATTTGTTTTATCCCTGCAGTGTTGTTTTTTAGTCCAATGCTAGACAAATGGATTGGAATTGGGGTTGTAAGAAACATGTCATATATAATCACCATACTTATTCTATAAAGACATACTATGCCGGATTGGTTGGTTGCTGCTTGCGAACACCCATCAAAGTTAGTCCCTTCTGCCTGGCTCATCGAGTGTTGTGGCTGTCGATCAAGCTGCAGAGTGTGTGGAGAAAGGGAGTGGCATTAGGAACAAAGCATTCAGAGAAATTAAAGTCTTCTGGTAGTTTCACAGCAGTCAAGTTCAGAAGTTTGAAATAACAAAATAGAGGCATCTTAAAATGGTTTAATGAAAATCGTTTTTCTTCCATAAACCTCAAAATCAAATAATTCCACAATTCATGTTGCACCATTGAACAAGACCATAATGTGGCTCTGTGCTTCTTCTAATAGCACCAATAATTTATCATAAAACAGGCAGGTAAAGATCAGACTAACTGCAGAGAAATTGCTAACAGAAATCGTAAAGATAAACCACGAACTGCACGAAGCTGTGAAAACAGCTCTTTTGCAGTATTCCACATTCAAAAGTCAGTGCTACTCAATATTCAATGGGACACACTGAGGCGTCAGGGGATGGTGTACTGGTGGGTGTTTATTGGCAGCTGCTCTGTATGGAGCCAAAAATGCTAACACAGCTAAAGTTAGCTAGCTAGCTCTGGCTGTACATCTTAAGACTAAACAAGCTAACAGCTCCGTACTTGAAGACTCAGCAGCAGCCACCTTGTCTGTTTTAAAGACAACAGAGCCACATTTGATGACGTTACTCACAGGTTGTGGTCCTGACTCTGCAGGTTTGACGCTGCCCAGCACAGTGGGGACGGCTCCTTCTTTCAGGATCAGCCGTTTACTGTACCCAGCTTTGAACTGTGCGTGGTTTTCAAAGCAGTCCTCGGTAAAATGATGGGAACACAGTACAAGCTTCGGGCTGTACTGCTGAGGAATTGTGTTGGACTTAAAAATGAACTGCAACCACTGACTCTTAACTTCTTCATCCTTCGGGAGCCCATTCAAGGGAAATTTGGTTTTGCATCGAAATATACAGCGTCTTCTGGACATGTTTATTGGCGTTTATCAAGCCCTTCACTGGTACGGAGGCTGAGAGTGACAGTGACCGTGGGGAGAAATATACACCGCTTCACGGTGGCAGAGCTCCGCTAACCGGTCAAGTTTGTTGTCTTCCTCCTTTTTCTTCTTCGTGGTTTGTAACGGCGATAGGGAATAAGCGTATAACGCGCATTACCGCCACCTAAGGGCACCTCCATCAATTGTAAAGGTGACATATTGTGCTAATTTCTGCTTGTTGACGTGGTTCCTTGGTGTCTAAATGTAATGTTACTAACATGCTTTGGTCGAAAAACCCCGAAAGATTGAGCACAGCAGGGTTCTTTACACACCGGTTTTCCCAGCCCTGCTCTAAATCCCCGATAGTATATCTCTACAGACCCGAAGGCTGCAGATTCAGGACCGCTCCACGACAACGCCACCCATCGAACTGGATGACAGCAAAATACTTCCTATCCAACTATGGTAAAGGTTTATTCGACCCAAATGCCAAAACAATTCTGATTCATCAAAATATCCAACTATAATATTGAAGGTTTATTCTACCCAAATGCCAAATAATGTTGATTTCACCCCAATACTTTATTTTGAACATGAAGAAGATTATTGGTTCCAAGAAATGATTTATGGACGGTAAAGTTCCCATTTTCTGGATCGATAAACTCACTGTTGAGGAGGGAAGCAGCGGTTATGTCTTTATGTTTGCTGATGTGTTTTCTTTCAATGAGTCTTTTTACATATCTCTTGTTCACCATGACCTGACATATGGGGCATTTTTTGAGAGCACTGGCTTCACACAGACTCTTTTCATCTGTCCACCTGGGGTGGCTGGTGCAGTGAAGGATGGTGTGGTTGCAGAGGAGGATGTCGGTGCCAGGGGGTGGATGAAGATGTTGAAGCCAGGGGAGTGGTTGCTTGAGCTGGACAGTTGGCACTGTGCTGCTTCTTGCACAAATCAAGATGTTTAATAAAATCTGGTTTGCGTACCAGTGTTAAACTGCAGTATAGGTAATGATAATGCAGCTGGAGCCGACAACCCAGTCCACATCTGTGAATGGTATAAAGCAGGTCACACAATATAAAGGCAAGCAAACAATTTAGCTGCACAGGTGATTGTGATCTGCATGATCAGCATATTCTGGAGCAGGACCAATCAAAAAGCAGGGCTGACCAACACTGTCCTGATACTCCTGCATGGGAGAGAGAATATGCCGACCATGCAGATCACAATCACCTGTGCAGCTAATTTGTTTGCGTGTAGCTGTGGAAGAGCTCCATGAGGTCCTCTTGTGTGCCCTCCACAGATTTCTTACACGTCGCCCTGACAGTTGCCTTTTCTCCCTCTTTCTTTTTATCCATCTCTTTCTCTTCTGTTACCCACTGGGTAAAAGATACATTTGAAATACTGTTGTAAGCACTTGAGATGGGGACAATGTTGTCGTTGCAGTGGACACACTCTCCATACATACAGCTCTTGTTGGATGATTTGCTGCACACCATCTCTACCAACTGTTCCAGATTGGCAGTGTCAATAAGTTTCAGCTGACTGAGCTTCACAGCCACAGAGCTCAGATTTTCATGCAATTTACACATGCATGTGTCTCGTTCAGAGATTGTTGGATTGACAACCCAAAAAGAGCGCAGATGACAGATAAGGGAATATGATATTTTTTCTTCTGGATTTTCTGCTAAAAATCATCCATGAATATTTTGAAGTGTATCCACCAGGAACCTCTTCTGCATTTTGACCTTGTTCCTTGTGAGTGTTTGTTTGGTTCCTGTGGTGATCCTTCTGACACCATCTCTTAGATAGAATGCCTTTACTCTTTTTTTGAAGTCATCAGTGAACCTGCTGGTCTTATTTCTTTTAAAATGAAGACTCTCATTATGTTTGAAATGCTTATTTGAAAATCCAAGAGACTCACTGGCAAATTTTTGCAACCTGTAATTTTTTGCAATCCTCCCTGCTGTAACTTTTGCAATCAGCTGTCTTTCCCTATCCTTGGTGGCATGTTTGCATTTATTACTGATGTCTTGAATTAGTGATTGGTGCTAAAGCAATGTCTTTTTGATTTGGGGGTTAACAGGGCAATTTTCAGTTAGTTGATTTACCTTTGACTGTGGTGAATCAGATTGTTTCCTTAAACGTTGGCAACTCTTTTTGTATTTTTCCTTTTTCCTTTCTTTTTCAACTTCTTCCTTAAGCTCTTCTATTTGCCTCTTGAGGTTGTTTCTTTCTTTTCCATCCCTCTTCCGTGCCACCAGACGTTGCCTACAAAAGAAAAAAATGAAGTTGATTTGGGTCTGGAAATTAGGCCTTTTCCCCCTCCTCCCCTCCCTCTTTCTAAAATCAAATTGTGTAAGACTAAGCTGTGCATGTAAACTTAGTCAGACTAAGTTGTATACATGCATCTTAAAAATCCGATCATAGTCAGACTAACGCAGTAATTCGGTTTTCTTGAGTGTCATGTAAACGCACTACTGTGTATACAGTGCGTTTACATGACACTCAAGAAAACCGAATTACTGCGTTAGTTACTGCGTTTTCTAACACTGTTAACTGCCCATTGCCCTAACCTTGAAGATCCTGGCTGTGGAGACTGCTCTGGGTGATCTCCCTGGTCTGGACTGTGTGGAGGAGTGCACAAGCTCTTGAGCGCTACTCTCCTCTCCTTGCTCCTTTTGTAAGCTGCTCTCCACATTTTTCGTTTCTGCCGCTGTTCTCTTTCACTTAGGTCTTTAATTGCTTTCTTTTTCCCTTCCTCTACATTCTTTCTCCATCTCTCACATTCACTCTGCAGGTATTTCTCCCTTCTTTCTGGATCACTTTTAAGGTGTGCTCGATACTTCCTCTGCCTTTCTGCTGCTGTTGTTGGTGCCATCTTACTCACAGCTTAAACATGGAACATAGATTACATTCAGCATGCATGTGGTAAAAGAATGTTTATCAAATATAATAATAATTCATTTAAATAATTGGATAACTTAACAACCGAAGTCTTAAAATCACAACCCCGTCACAATCAAACACGTAACGGGGTTGAGATTTTTGCACGAAATGGCTGCCGCTGTACATAGTGAAAACCAGAGAGGGAGCACATGGCATGCATGAGATTCAGAATAAGCATGTATTCTTGAAGTAAAAAAAAAGTTTTACATAAGTAATAGTATTCT
This sequence comes from Sparus aurata, assembly GCF_900880675.1. NCBI lineage: Eukaryota > Metazoa > Chordata > Actinopteri > Spariformes > Sparidae > Sparus > Sparus aurata. The sequence goes on from NC_044203.1 coordinate 17,535,988, forward strand.
CTCATTTTTTCATGTGACAGTGTTGAGTCATTGAGTTTGACGACCACAATATCACAAGATAAATGACCAAAATAAAGTAAGAGAAGGGAGCCACTTGTCTTTGGTGTCCTGTTGTCCAAAAGACTTGAGTGATGTAACTTCCTGGTGTACACGCTCATATGGATCATATCATTGTTTTTATGGGGGGATAATCATTTGTGTACCGGGGTTGATGGGTTACTCAGGTACAGAACTAAATAATGTGATTTTGATGAATAATTATCAATTAATTTTGAAATAAACATAAAATAAGCACAGATAGATGTTTAGGTTCATATCAAAATGTATGGACTTTTTTTTTTTTAATAGTTTATTTGGTATATTGTAAGTATACTTTCATTGAAGGCCACGAGGGACATGAGAAAATAGGTGGTTTCAACAAAAAAAACAATACAATTTCTCATAAAAAGATAACATTTGATTACTGTTTTTTACATTGTATTAAAGGAGACGTTTCAATGTATATCTAAAGTTGTTCAAATATAGATTTTTGTGACCCAGTAGATAAAATACACCTATAGAGGAGACGGGGACTCAAAATGCGCCATTTTCATGGAATGTCTCCTCTATTTAGTCTGACCTGCTTCGTGATTTAGAAATGCCTGAAGAAGATCAGTGAGATTGAAACGCTGCACTTGTAGTAACTATAACAACACATACGAACAAACTAACATCATTCAGACACACTAACCCTTCGGAAACGTCCTGCTGCAGCCGCAGAGTCTGTACTTCTCTAGGAGCCTCTCCTTCTGGGTCCGATTCTGGGTCAAACTGGTATGGTTGAACGAAGAAAACTCCGCGAGCCATAGCGATACACATCCACCGTAAACATTAGCGCATGCTACCGCTAACGCAACTGGCTTCCTCTCCCTGAGAGTGACGTAGCAGGCAAGGCTCTCCAAGTAGGCGTTGACAGACGGAGCTCATTAGCATTTAAAGGTGCAGGCACAGAAAACAGCCTACTCTCAGGAGAGCGACTTTTAGACAGCTGAAATTAAGGACTGCGGATGGGTTTGGGGCAATGCATATCGAATACAGAGCTGTTGGACCTCTGACAGCTGTGTGAAATTGATGAAAAACAGTATAATATGGGACCTTTGAAGATACTAGATTGCTAACAAATGCTGCTACAATTTTCATCACTTTAAACACTGTTACACTTTACCCAATCGCTCCTCATTACTCATTTAGGTTGTACTTATTTGATTTCGATTTTGCACTGCGTATTGTTGTATATTGTATATACCTACGTTTTTACTACAATTTTGTTACATGTTATATTGAGTTGCTGTTTGATTGACCCCTGTACAGACTTTTCATTTAGTGTTGATTTTGGCGGCCCCGCTGGACGAAAGCGGTAGTGTTTTGCCGGAATGAAGACTGCATTTCCCATGAGCTCTAGCGCCCACTGTCGTGAAGACGTTTGTCTGGCCGGCGCGTGTAGATTTGTTTTGGAAACGTCGGAAAAACGACGGGACTTGCTTTGAAAACTTTTTTTTTTTTTTTTAGCAGCTATCTGCAGCGTGCATATGGACGAGGTAATGTGTCTATTTGTATTTCTACTTAATATAATGTGCCGCCGGTGAAACAAAGTAATGCTGCTGTTGCGCTGCAATTTCCCAGGGTTAGGGTTAGTTATATTACCCAGGGTGCTACAGAGCTAGCGTTACAGCAAAGTCACAGTGATTGTGATGGATGTTTTGTTCTAAGTAAGAAACTGAATCATTTATAATGACAGAGGATATTACCGATGCATCGTTGCAGGTCGGTTAGGCTGATACACACAGCTGAAATGGATGCGTGATCTAAGACGTTTGTTGTCGTTTTCACGAGTGTAGTATCTAAAGCTAATCTAGTGGTAACGTTAGCCAGCTTTGTTGTAACAACATAAATTCATGTATTGCTGTAAACTACGTCCCGCATTACATTTCATAAATGAAATAAAATTTACAAACCTGTCTAGGAGGAATCGGGCGAATTCTGGATCCGACACTCCCTTCAAGCCCCGCAACTCTCTCCATCTCTGGAAGGAATCGCCAATGTTTATCCGTGTTTTAGCCCTAGCTCGATCGGATTCCCTCTTGGCCTTTCGTTGGTCTTCGGTTCGAATTCTTTTTCTTTTCTTTGTCTCATTATCAGCCATGACAAAAGTTTTTGCTCGGTTAGCACTGGCTAGCGTAGCAACAAAACAGCTATGCCGTATCCTGAATGTCGTCAGTTCCGGTCTGACTGCCGTAAATCGTTTCGTCAGTGGTCCGACCCGACCAAGGCCTTTCAGAGGTATAGAATTAGACTACTTAGAAATAGCGTATCTTCACGCTGATGGGCTCATTTGCTGTTGTAGGTAACAGAGACACATCAGCAGAAACCAGAGACTTTTGCATATCCAGTTAAAAACTCCGTACAGGGGCTTTAAGTTAGCCTCTATTTTATTTTTTATCTTACTCTATTTTATTTTATTTATGTTATCTCTACTTTCTCTATTTTCTTCTTCCCACTTTGTATTGTAACTGTTGCACAGCAATTTCCCTCTGGATAAATAAAGCTTCTTGAATCTTGAATACTTGTAGCTTTTAAATAGTGTGCAGATATTACCTTTTTTTTTTGCTTTTGGCTCTTTATTGATCCAGCACCTGTATTAGTTTTTTTTTTTTGGGGGGGGGGGGGGGGGGCACACCCACCCTGTTTTGTCTTTTTATCTTACCTGGATGACCTTAATTTCTGTCCACAAAATCTCTAAATACAGTAAAGAGTAACATAGGCTAAATGTAAATACTGAGATAAACAATCATGATATGAAATATAATATATAATACATGTTAAATTACATGATATATAGGCCCAATACATATTTTACTTTTAGCATAAAGTAACGTTGTGTTTCTGCAATGGCTCAATTTCAGAAAATGTAAACAGTGCCATGCTTTTCCGAAAACGTAACGTTATGCCTGTAGGTGTTTTTCTCAGGTCATCCACTTAATTGCTTGAATCATTTTTTATGTTTAATTTAATGCACATGCTATAAGTATTCGTCATCGCACTTCGGTTTCATTAAACAAAATGTAGAGTCAAACAGTTCATTTCCAACAAGCTAGTATTAGTACCTATTAGCTTGACCTAGATGAATATTTGATTTGCCTTTCAAACTATCATGGTAATCAGAGAAACATTTCGCTGTCAAATTCAAGTCATAAAAGTATTTTTATGACATTAAACAAATAATGTGATACATGATCAATACTCACACTCCGATCCTGTTCTATTTTGGTTTTGCAATGAAAAGGGGGCGCTGTCGCAAAAACATGAGGGGCTTAGAACTGCCGGTCTGAATCTGCAGCCTCCGGGTCTGCAGACATACCCTCCCCCTCACCTGGCTGGCGCCTACAATATCCACAATGCACCAAAGCTACTGCGTTGCAAAACTTGAAGCAATTTATTAGATTGCATGCAGCTTCCTCTGGAGCCACAAAATAACTTGTACTATTTTTTTTTAATCTTAGCTGAACCAAAAGAAAACATTCATATGCCAATGCCCTAGTGTTGTAGTACTCGAGTCCGGTCTTGGACTCGAGACCGGTCTCGAGACCATTTTTTGCTTACTCGGTCTCGTCTCGGTCTCCAAAGGAAAAATACTCGGTCTTGACTCGGTCTCGTCCTTCATTGGAAGGAGGGGGACTCGTAATTTTTGACCGAGACCAAAATCTGAAAGGACCCACTAAACTCACTATCCATGCGTCCCGGGGACGCACCTCATTTTTCCCATGAAAAACGATACATTGACCGGACAAGCGCTGTTTTAACCCTCTGCGCATCTACTCAGCGCAGATGTGATCCCCTGTACAAAGTATCGCGACATGCTAATTTAGCCGCTACCAAAACAACTAGCCCGTCACCGCTGATTTCCTTTCAACCAGGAGCGTCGCACCCGTGGGGGATGTGTGTGTTTTAACACCCACACTTTTCCCGGTGAGAGGGTTCAACACCCACACTTTTTCCTGCATTTTTGCACAAGCACCTTACTGCGGCCGGAGTCACTTTCTCCGGCCGCTCCAAGTCTACACTCGCTGCAGCTGCCTCCTCTCTCCTCCCTCTCCTGTTGCTGCTTCAGACATGACACCGGCTTTGGGACTGACCGGCTGATGATTGGCTGTTCTGCCTTAAGTCCTGCCTCTCTTGCTATGTTAGATTTATTGTTCAGCTCGTTCTGATGAGGCGGGATCTACCGTAAAATACCAAATAATAGCCGGGCGTGTATTTGTCTCAATCACTTAACAGACCAGGCGTTTATTTGGGACAGGCGTTTAATTCCCTCCTCACAAAAAATCCAGGATGAAAATGCCACAAACTTCTCCAGCTTCTCTGTGAATTCTCTGGAAACAATGAAACAATGTCTGTAACGTTCTCTGATGATTATAAACGTTGATTATTCCTGATACGTTCAGTATACAGGTCGACACCAAACCACAGGATGTGTTTTATAATGTTTTTATGTGTTTACAGCTGCTAATGTATGTAACGCTGTTACTGTGATGACATATGACAGTTAAATATTTAATCTGTCTATAATAACCACATCCTGACATGTAACTGTGATTTTTGATAATCTAAGTACTACTAATAACAATCATGACAAAAAATTAACAAAGACTGCAGATCACGATAAGAAGCTGCAACTGGCAGTGAGCAGCTTTCTTTTCTGTTAGCAGTGAAGTGATGTAGTCCATGACAGAACATTATAAAATATGATGTTCTTTCAAAAAAAAGTACAGTTGCAGTACGCTTCTATTATAAATATTATATTATATTTTAATTAAACGAATCAAGACAGATGTGACATTTATATGTCAGGGTGGGGTTATTATAGACACAGATTTAAGTGTCATTTATCATCACCCCCCGACCCAAAATTGTTCATTGTTCTATTGCTCATTCGTGTCGATTACGTTTTAACGTTTAGGGGACGTGCTGTAATGAAATAAATAAAACATAGTCCGATGGTGGTGATGAAAACTACATTGAATGGCAGCCACCATTTTAAGTAAGACCTTAGGAGTAAGCAGGAAAAGGAGAATGCAAAAATGCCACCAAAGAAAATGATAAAACCTATTGCAGGTCAGCAGACTATATGAATTTTAGTAATGTATTTGGTGCTATTTATGTTGCTACGAAAATGCTGTTTGATTTGACTGTCATTTGGCACAGTGACAGTTGTTTTACAATAAACTTTTCAGATTTGGAATTTTATTTGTTTAATTTCAGATACATTTTGAACATACATGAATATATCCGTGTATTATAACCATATCATACCACCATCAAAGGAGTTTAACACTCAATAAAATTTAAGTAATAGAAATAATATAAGATAGAAATACATTTTTTTAACTGGGGAGTCGGGACCCATTGAATTTCCCAGGGACCCACTCAACTCACCACCTGTGGGTCCCAGGGACTCACTACATTGAAAACCTATCAACATCACTGCAAATATTCGTATTTGCAGTATTTGCGCAGCAACGATTTTGAAAGATATTGATACAATGTTTGCCCAAACGTCACACACGCACACACTGCACACAGCAGTTAACGTTATTCTTCTGGAGTGGGTTGAACAGTGAACTAGCAAAGAAAAACAAATCTGCTCTTTTTGATCGGTCTCGATGCGGTCTCGACTCCGTCTTGCCACCTCAAAGACTCGGTCTTGACTCGGTCTCGGCTGCATTTAAAAACCTATGGTCTCGGTCTCGACTCGGTCTTGACCCTTTAAAGACTCGGTCTTGACTCGAACTCGACATATGCGGTCTCGTTCCCATCACTACAATGCCCATCAGTTCCCTATTTGTACTCGCTCATAGATACCAGCCACCTAAATAAGCATACGTCTGATTTTTCATAAGGATCCAGTCATTACGCCCTGAGAGACAAAAAAGACAAATAACTCTCCATCTCACAATACATATTAGTGAGAAAAAAACACATATCTTTATCTGGGTTGCACGAAAAGTTAATGTTTTTAGTAGTATTTTTGGGGAATCGTTTTAGTTAGTATACATTGATCTATCTGAAACTAATGAGCTTGTGATGGACTACTGCTGTACTTTGTTTTCAAATAAAGACCTGACAGATTTACATAATGCTGTAGCCCAGGGCTGTGGGCTATTCTGTGTGAGAAACTGTGTGGATCCATCCAAATGATCGGTGTTTCTGTCAGTTTCTAGTGTCATTAAAAAGAACAACCTTGTCTTTACAAGCTTTATTTTGTATGTATTTTTGATTCTGTTGTTAGATTGTTGTAAGATTTAACATTAAAACAATCATTGCAATGTTTTAATACAATCAATGAAGTATTAATCATTGCTCTACACTGTTACTCCCATTTGCTCTTTTGCTGTAATACTTTGTATTTTGATTTTCATGCAGTTTCTGTGACAGAAGATAGAATAAGATGAGAGAAAATGAGGACCAATGAGACATCACCGCATGGAAAAAAGAAGAGGAAGAAGTAGGAGGTGGAATGATGAGACTCAAAAAAGGAGAGAGATCATACAGAGGCGGAGAGGAAGTGAATATTCATCTTTTTGCGGGTGTCGTGCAGACCAACACAGCAGATTCAAAACACACAAACACAGCTGGGATCTCTTTAACCCATCGACTAATAAGTCAGCACTCCCCATGGGTGATGTCAGAGTTAGTCAGCCAGCCAATGCAGATAAAGTCATGGTGGGAACACAGATGTGTGTCTGTGTTTTCCAGCTCCTACTGAACACTTCCTCATATGGCAGCAACACTCATTCACACGCAGACTGTTATGTTAGGAGAGACACATAGTCTGGATGTTGAACACTCACTGACTCACATACACACTGCACTTAAACACACATCATCTGTAGAAAACCACATGCAAGCATCAACATTAGGCATTGCATTTCTTAAATGTGCTTCTGTGCTGATACCATTATGATTTACAGAATGCATCTTCTTTGTGATCTGAGTTGAATTGTCTCTTCATTCCTCATGTGATCAAAATGTAATACAGCAGCTCCAAGAGGCAATAAACAATCAAGCTGCTTGTTTAATGGGTTTTTAACCTGTGAACAGTCAAAACTGCAGACCACATACAATTTGGTGGATTATCTTTATCTTTGTGGTGTCATTTGTTCCAAGTTCAATATTTGAGTAATGATTATTTTCATTACTGTCAGATTTTTTCGTGATTGTAGTCATAGATTTAGGCAAAGATTGGGCAAAAAATGGTAGATACAAGTAATTTTTTAACACTTAAACAACTGATTCTCATGACTTATCTGTTGACTGACTGATCATTTCAGCTCTATATGTGACTGAGACAGTCTACATAAACCTGATGAGCCTCTACAACCTGAGGACATTAAGCAGGTCCGTAAATCAAAAGTAATTTATTTGTGTGATTCTGTGAATATTCTCTTGTTACAATTCATTTTCACATGAACACACCACACTACTATTAGGTGTATTATCCAGTCTATGTGTGATGCTTATATTGTATAAATGAACCAAGGCTGTCACCTTGTGGACAACCTCCAGCACAGCACCTAGTAAATTTCTGTTTAAAAGTTAGTATCTTGGCGCTTAATTGTCCAACTTAGGTTAATTACAGATTGTAGAACATTGACAAAACCAGCTATGTGATAGAATTCTGAAAACTTATTTCATTACCAACATGTAGTTTTTTTAAACAGACAAAATAAGAGGTAAGGTAACATATTACTTGTTTTTAGTCACAAAAACTTACAAATATTTGAATTTTAAGTGTTTTATTGTATATTTATCATACACTTTACAAGAAAGCTGAAGTGCTGCAAGAGAGTAGACTGCTGAATAGTTATAATCACAACAAGTTATTTTAAAGGCAACAATGAAATGAAAATGATTTTGGCAATTGCAAAAGTCACTCTGAGAATAAATGTAACCACAATAATTTCCAAAAGTGAGTTCAAAACTTGGACAGTGGAAGTGTTCATGTAGCCACAGGCCTTCTGGAGTTGAAGACCTTGATGCCATTTTGCATTGAGGATCGAGCATATTTGGTCAGGAGGGCTCCAGTGGTCTGTTTCTCTCCACACAGGTCCCTGACCGAGGAGAAGAGATTATAATCATTCAGATATCTTACGAAATTACTTAACAGAGTTGATTCTGAACTAATTTCAGCGGGACAAATTCATGTACCTTTGGTTTTTATGATAATTTCCTAAACTGATGACACTTACTGTATGTATGGCGTGATGTCATCTTCTGTCCATTTCTCTCTGAGCGTGAAGAGGTGGTTGAAGCGCTCGAGCGTGTCCTCTGGGAGATCCTCCACGCGCAGCAGGCAGATGGTCTCTGGACGGGAGGTGCGGTCCAACAGGGCGACACTCTGGAAGATTTACAACGCTGTCAGCCCTACAGTCAGTTTCTCAAGAGAAGTCAGTGGGAACCAGCGGAGAGAAACAGCTGCAGCAAGTGGGTGTTTTGACCCTATGTCTCAGAATTACTCATGAAAAGCAAACTGGCTATAAAGAGAAAATCATTGTTTAGATAAGAAGAAAAGATAAGAGGTTGATTTTAGTGGTTTAATAGTCAGACTTCCAGTTTGTCCTAGGGAAAAGAAATGTGTGCAAATTTCTCAGTTAATCTTCTATATGTCAAAGCAAACACCCAATCACACTACTTTTACTGTAACTGCATTAAAAAAAGAAAGAAAACTCCCCAATCCCCCTCAGAGTGCAGTATATGAGCATGACAGGCTAACCTTTAGCTGCTCCAGTCTTGTGCTCATGCCGTCTGGGACGCTCTGCTGCCAGACTTCCTGGAACTCCCTCAGGTTGAACTTGACAGCGTTCTGCAGTAGCAGCAGCGCCACTCCTTGACACACTCTATCCTCATGTAGCGCATAAAAAACTTCATCTATCGAGAGGGAGGAAGATTCAGAGATGTGAGCACTGTAGTTTCAGGTTGTGTAGGATTGAAGCTTTGGGTCTTCAGAGATTGTTTTACTTTACCGTTTTCAGTATAGCGTCTCCCATAGCAGTTCAAACAGTGCTCGATCATCTCTCTGTGACAGACAGAAGGAAAAATTATAAGAACCTGAATGAGTGTCTATTATTAAACCTTTCCATGCTCATAATAGATGCTCATTAGTTTTGTTATTTGGGCAGTTTTTTGTTTCCAAAGCCTCAACATGACTGAAAATAAACTCTTAATATTCAATATCTTTCTTTACTTGTTGCATGAACAAGAGACTTGACATCAACTCACTTGGGTTCCAGTGGACCTAACTCTTCCAGACTAGTTTTGAGGGGAACCTTGTCGAAGGACCATGACTCAGAATCCACCAGCTGAGTCACGTGACCGAGCAGCTTCATCTCGTAGTCAAAGTCCAGCACACGCATGTATCCTGGAGGACATAAAAGATACTCTCGCTTAACATCTGGTAGGGATGTGTTTTAGCTCCATGGGGCTAAGAGAGATACATTTTATTTAGAAAAGCATCTTCACTGAACTGTACCTCCTGAGAGCACCACATTGATGTTGGTGATTTGAATGATTTTGAACCTTCTTACTTACCTTCACAACTTTAATAATAACAATAATGTTAATTAAGTTATAATTCAAATGTGTCACTGTTTACCATCTATCTGACAGGCATGGATGGTCTCCAAGTGGGCCTTCAGTTCCTCTTCACTGGCCTGAATCCTCTCCAACAGATCCTGCATTGTGTACTGGTAACAGAAGAGCACAGGAAACCACTGACTAACAGATACTAACAGAAGACATTCAAAACAGGGGAGGAATTTACAGTGAAACATTCAAAATATTCTATTCTATAAATATTTTACTTCCAATATAGACAAGATAAACCATGTACAGATATTGACATAAAAGCCCCATATTTCTCTTAGCCATTACATAATACAATACCAAAAATAATTTGTAATTATCAAATGCTCTTATGAGCAAAATGTTCTTAAAAGCTGCAGTAAATTAAGAGATTTAAACTATAGTAATTTTTTTTTTTTTTTACAGCATCATAGATATTTCCATTAACCGAGGCTTCTGCTATTGTTCTTTTCTCTGACAGATATCCAACATGATGACAGGCTCATACCATGGGTGCTATTGAAAGAGTAAAGACATTCATACCCTATACCAAACATAGTCCAACAGGATATAGTAATTAATTTATTCACTGTATGATATGTTTTTACCCTGTTTTCTGTATTCTCCTCCTTTCCTCCTAAAGAAGGTCCTTCATAAGGATTTTCCATTAAGAGCTTCTTCAGTTTCTTCAGTTTCGGACGCTGCTTCCTCAGTTCCCAGTAGCTGTTACAAAATCCCCAGATCTACAACAGAATAATCAAAATAACTTTATTTATATAGCACTTGAAACAGGATTATAAAGCATGTTATATACATAATAAAGGGCAAAACAATGACAAACAAATGTCAGAAGGCAAAGCAAATATTTAAGAGGCAATTATGAATAGAAATAAAAAGACAATAGTATGTATAAAAACAGTTTGACCTTAGTAAGTAACACCACAATAAAACAGATAAACGCATCAAAGAAGTAGGATATTTTAAGTGTATGTGGGTCATACAAAAGAAATTAACTGTTAATTGTGCATAATGCACCCAGTAGCCTGTGTCTGTTTATGTGGATGTTGCAGTATATCAGGTAGGTATCTGTGTGTGTATTGTTTCCATACCTGAGTGTGCACCACATGAGAGCTTTCCTGGCTGTTAGTTAGCTGGTCTGGCGTTCTGCATCCTGGCAAAAACAGCAGCATGTTGGATGTGTCGGCTATCTTTAGATCATAGGTCTTGTCACCACTGCAGAGGACTGCACGTTCATCTTTGTCCCCTCGAATCACCAGACTGGAAACAGAGAAAACAGCTGTCAGTTACCCACACCCACAACATCAACAAATAAAAGACAGCAGTTTATATGTTCATTATGTTTCACACCACTGTCAATAAAGTAACTTTCAACAATCAACAGTTTTAGACTATTGTCAGATAAACAGGCATGCTGACCACTTGTATTTGTAATTCATCAATAAGGAACATCCATCTATCCATCTCTCCATCTATCTATCTATCTATCTATCTATCTGATGCTGATATATCGATACTGCAAAGATAAGACTTGACGACTAGATAGAAGAACAGAGAACACAAAAGCATAATCATAGTTAGTGTGTTTCTTCGTATACATACTTCTCAGGCACATTAATTCACATTATTAATACCTTACCTTTGGCCAGCTTCGATGTGTTTGACCAGTGTGTCGTCCAGCTCCATCAGGCAGTAGTCTGCAGATGAAACATTTTCTCCGAAGGATAGGCAGTGAATTGTTTTCTGCAGATCCTCCTCCTTCAGCTTGGCGATCTCCAGAGTGGCCTGAACCTCCTCTAAAGTTCTCATGTTGGCTCAGGACGGCAGGTTAGGCGGATAATGTGTCGATGAAAGAATCTTTTTTTGACTCGCCAAACAAACAGCAACAAAGTAAACGTTTTCTAAGGAATGAATAAGTAGCAACTAATGTAACTTTAGGCACGGTGCATGTCAAATTTCCCCGCTCTCTTTCTGTCGTTGGAAGGAAGTGCGGCAACTACGTAAGGTACGACGCCAAAATAGGACCGTGTAGAAACTAACACTCAACAGATAAATAAATAAATAAATACATGCTGAGATTATAATTCTTGATTTATTGAAAGGTTATCATTGATATGTACCGACACTTAACGTTAGCGTGAAAATATATAAAATATAGGAACGTTTTGCCGTATGACTTCGATAAAGATAAACATTGGAAAAATTAAGTCTCAAATCTTGTTTCAACCGAGTAGAATTACCAAGCGGACCGTCACTCACGTTGAGGGTCAAATATTTTGAGGATGTGCTAGCACAGTAGTGTCGTAGAAATGTCAAGTTTCTCCAGATCTGCCCAGGTAACGACACACATTATACATTACATTGTCTTTTTTTTTTTAAATCTCATAATGTGACCGTTAAGTGTGTGCCGGTTACTGTAACGTTAAGACAGGACATCACTCTCAAATGGGCTGCTAGCTAACAAGCGACGCTAACGAGCTAGCCATGGTGTGTATGGATATTATTAACGTTATATCGTTTAAACACATTATAACAAGTGGACTGCTCTCAGCAGTTAGGGAAATTCCCACGAGTCCAATATTATTTCTTGGCAGCCCAAGTTAATGTTAAAACAACGTCGTGAGACCACCATGTCAAATTATACACGCTTGAAGCACTGTTTTAGATAATCCGTGGCAGGCAATTACTTATCAGAATTGTAGAATACATTAATTACAAAACCTGTGGGTGTGTGAGCGTTGCCCTAAAGATTAAAGTATGGACATTGTGCAGAAGATGAAATCTTTTATCTTTAAGGTTAAAGGAGTTTTTATTTGTATTTATTTATTTTTTTTAGCCCTGAAAGTATTCTCCCACCTTTTATTTTGAGACATCCACATGATAGTTTTTAAGATGCTTAATGTAAATAATGAGAACAGTTTTGCTTATTGATGTTTCCTCTGTTATTGTTCTGAAGCAGTTATGGCATAGGATCATGTTTTGGTATTTATTCCACATTCATCCCATATCTTAATTTTGGCGCTAGTGGTAAACGTGGTTTGCAGCATTAGTATTGTTAAATATTCGTGAATAAAGGGCTACTTCTACACACGTTTTTTTGTTCTGACATCTAGATTATAACGGTCAGTTTCCTATTCTGTCTAGCTGTGGTGGTAATGTGTTTACTGCAGGTGTCTACTACCACTCCTGAATAAATGTAGAGGAAACACTGCAGCTTTTAGTTATGGATCTTAAAACCTTTCACACATTATCAAATACACACACACACTCTCTCTCTCTCTCTTATGATACTTAACCCTGACCAGCAGTGATATATGATGGTAATGATGGTATTTTGTGCACTTAGATAATTCATTGGGGTTTATTTGGTTTGGTTGAGTTTTAACTGCGTATTCATTGTGTCAGCTATGGAGTCATCAATTTGTTACAGGAAGAATACGTCAACATTATACATTTTGAAATGCATCATACATTTCTGTATTCTGAAATGCTCTGTTTGTATAATAAATGGCTTCAAACTAGAAACAATGCCTTTTTACAGCAGACATTTTGACTAGTCATTAAAGAAGAAGCACAGGTGTTCTGAATAATATAAATAATAAATGTTCTGAAAAACATTAACAAAGTGTCTTTTGTATTAACAAGTCTTGACAGTGTGACAGCTAACTAGCGTAGACAAAACAAGGACCCTGAATCTGAATGTAAATGGAATCCAGACATAATTAATTTCAATATCTGCACCTGTGCCTTTCCTGCTGAGATGTCAAAACATCTTCAGTGAAAAATGCCTTGTGTGTCTGTTGTTTGTCACACTATTAAACCTGTGATAATCCCATGCCACACAGTTTATTCAACCTATTATTTCTGTCTTTCCTCTTTTAGCAATGGGCGACCTTTGCTCGCTCCTGGTTCGTGATCGATGCCAGAATGCAGCCTCCTGGGAAGATCGCGACCATGTGTTCCGTTAGGTTACAGGGGAAACACAAGCCTATCTATCATGCAATGAGTGAGTCCAATCTGTCACAAACAAGCACATATAAATTCACGAGTAACTTTCTAAATTAAAACAACATTTAAGATGCATGTAAATCAGTGTTCGACCTTGTTCTATTATGAAACCACAACCCACCCTAAGTTTAAGTTGTTGTGACATGGATCGACCACATGATGGCAGTAAAGGATAAACTCTAAATACTTCATTGTCTTTGTTGGTCTAGCAAACTAGCTGATGTTTTTGGTATTATCATTACCATCTGTGTCTGATGTATGTATGACTTTTATGTCTCTCTGTTAAATTAAATTAAAGTATTCCTTTTCCTAATTTTTACACCTTTGCAGGTGACTGTGGGGACCATGTGGTAGTTATAAACACCAAACAAATAGCTTTCTCTGGAAACAAATGGGAGCAGAAGGTCTACTCATCACACTCGGGGTAAGTGCATACAGATGACACACTTGGATTTTTTTTCGGTGTTTCCAATACGCCTTTGCTCTTCGCTGCCTGTCAGTAACTCCAAAAATGTTTCAGGAACAGCATGTCTCAGTGTCACATTCATATTGGAGGAAATGGCTCTGGTGACTAGACTACTAGAGTTTTGTTGCTTTTTTAAATTCTGTACTCACAGATTTGTGACATTAAAGTGTTTGTATTGGAAGTGGTCGGTATAAATAATACTGTTTCTCCCGTATAAGAGTTTATGCATGTGCAATAGATATTGTGGTTGGTATTTCTCTAAGGCTGTCTCATAATAAGGAACTTTAAACTATAACTTGCTAATCTTGTTCCTGTGTTTAACCCTATGAAAAGTCAGTCCCCTCCCGTGAGTAAGTGGTGGGAGGGGAGAGTAAAGAAGCAGCAGCTGATAGTTGTCAGACAGAGATTGAAAGAATAGATTGTTATGGTTAGGGATAGACCAATCATCGGCCTGAGCGATCATGAGGGGGTTGATGCGCAGCATTTTCCTGATTGTCGGTATCAGTTATTTTTCTGTCAAATTGCTGCTAAGATAAACTCATTTATAAATGTGCTGCCCACATGTTGCCCACAACAGCATCTGATTGGTAACATATGAAGCACTTTAAAATACTCCAAGAAATGATATCACATTAAGCAAAAAATACTCATGTAGGCACTGACTGACTATGTCTGTTTCAGAGTTCAAAAGGTTAAGAGAAAAAGTATTTAATGAGAATTAGCAATAAAAAAGTAGAGCACTCTTTGATGTAATTATATAGTAGAAGATATTACTCCTTGACATGTCTGGTGTATGCATTTCATAGCAGAGCTCTGTGGTCTCATATCGTCTGAGAGATTTTGGTAGAAGGCCAAAATACTCCATTTAGTATGTTGGACTGAGCTTGTCTTTTTCCCCCAAAGGTATCCAGGTGGATTCAAACAAGTCACAGCGGCCCAGCTGCACCACAAAGACCCAAAGGCTGTAAGTGTCATCAATCAATATACACATTGGATATATATATTCATCCTTATTAAGAGCAAATTCTATTATCTCCGATATATTCCACTGCCACATACCTCATGGAGTGTTATTGTGCTGTATGTGTGATTTAACCCACATTCTTTGAGATTATTCTAATTTCTATGTCTGCCACAGAGAAGGTGTTTCATGGCTTGACATTTATCCCTTCTTTCACATGTGCTGCTTGTGCATATTAATGTGAAGTGCAGAGAGCAGGGATTAAGCAGCAGTGGATTTGTGCTGGTGATGTTTGGTGCATCCTGAAACTCAATACGAGTTTGTCAGTTCAAGGATAATTCCCGGGGTTTTGGTCGTGTTGCATATTCATGGTTTCAGGGTAAAGGAGTCTTCACTTTGTTACACACACACACTGATAATTACATTCAGAACTTGATGTGACCTACATACTAAACTTGACAAACCACAGGACTTCTGTGAGAAATTACATGAATGAGAGAGAAACAACAACTCATGAGGCCTAAGGATAAATCTAGAGATAGTGTGTATTTTTCCTATTGTCAAATATGAAAAGACTGAAAACAGTAATGAGTGTTTCCTGCATTGCCAAAGCCTGATTCATCTTATTCTTCTGTGTCATAGTCTTCCATTGTTGTCTTAGAACTATTAAATTAATTGGTTGACATGTCTCTCCAGTATGATGAACATGGACACTGTAGATTCTCAACAGAACACCAAATGTATATTAATCCGTGCCTAAAAAAGTCTCTAACAAATGTATTTACTCTTCTTGGCTGCAGATGTTTAAGAAGGTTATGCAGCTTTTAAATACAATGAAATTAGGGCTATTGGATGAATTGATTTTCTGTTAAACGTAAAACGTGTGACGGAACAGCATAATAACAGTACTGCAGCGCTGCAGAGACGCTCTAGCCAATGAATCTTGTTCTCCAAATGTAAGAAAAAACTTGTTTGTTTGGTGCAAACCCCCTACAAATGACACATCATCATTGTAGTAGTTTTGCAGTGAAATAACAATTGTGATGCAAAAATGATCATTCGCACAATATCTGTCAAAATAAAAACGGTATGATTTTTTGAACCATATTCTGCAGCCCTAAATAACACAAGGCAGCTTTATCCCTTCAACTGAAGGAATGTAGTTTAGTTTTGGTGCCATTTACTTTTATTTATTTATTAATAATTGGATTGACATCTCACAGTGGGCTCAAGATGCTAATATCCATGAACATGTGGCAGTGTGTTAGGTTTGTTCTTACCACAGATGAGGATATTTATTTCATTTTTGTTGTCTGTTTTCAATGCCAATGAAGCTCCTTGGATTTAACTGAATTGAAATGGTAAAAGAAAACAATAAAACACAAACACAAAATGCATTAAAATGGGTGTAAATAACATATTTTTGAAACAATTTGGGCTTCAAGAGACTTGGATTAGGCTAACATGGAGACATATTAGTTGTCTTTTTTATGTTTTGATTTCTATATTTTCATTTTTGGGTTAACTCATCCTTTAAGTCTTTACATGAATTGTGCTGAGATCTTTTTAACAACTTCCATATTTGTTTGTTGTTACATCCGGTCATTGTCTAGTGCTTCATTGTCCCGATCTCGATCCATGTTGCACAACTTGCATAAATCCCATTCAGACTATCTGGAGGAACACGGGGAGTGTAATCTGAAAACTGAGCTATTCAGCTCGGGATTAATTCTGTGTTGCACAACAGCAACGTTGCTGTTCAGACTCATTTAACATGAGAGCTATACAGCAGCGTTTGTTCTTTGTCCATTGCTCATTGTAGGTTAATAAAAATACCGTCAAACTGCTCTTCTCGTGTAGGGGGACAACCTGTGTTGGTTTCCAATATGTAGTTTGCAATACCAGGAGAGACATTTACTCAGCTGTTGGCTCGGTGCTGCTGCAGGCTGCGGTCCAGCTGGTGACCACAGACGTGTGTCCTGATGGTGGTTTAGTTAAAATGAGGTTTGGAGGGTTGGCCCGCAAAGAGGGAGAAATAGAATTGGACAGATGAATGATTTGTCAGCGCTGCCTCTGTCCAACATCTCTCTCCAATATTTCTCTCCGGTGTCTCAGTCCAGTAACTCTCTCCAAGTCGAATTTGTGCAACTGGCCTCATGTTGAGATAGTCATAGTTTGAAAAATATGGGAAAAAGTACGTGAGGTTTTTAAAACAAGAAATAACATGTCAACTTTCCATGTGCTCCTCTTCACCAGATCGTGAAGTTGGCGGTTTACGGCATGCTGCCAAGGAATCTGCACCGACGCACCATGATGCAGCGATTACACATCTTTGCTGATGACGTAAGTCACGTTTTCTCCTCATCCTCTGATTTGATGAGTCTCCAGACAGACACCTTAATCATCCAGGCTTATTGAGGATGATCGGAAGCAGATGACGCCCTATGAGAAGGGTGCACTGATATCAATTTGCAGATACTGACACAAAAGAATGAGGCAGTTTTCACCATCATTTATTCAGGGTACTTTTAAATCTAATAGCAATTAATTACTTTAATTTATCAATTATTTTTTATTATTAATTCATCAGTGTTGTTTACCATGATTGTTAACTTTATTCACCCGCATTTTTCTCAGCTGATTTGTGTGATTTAGAGCAGCAACAATTAGTCAATGATCACTAAGTCGATTGGAAGAAAATCAGTAACAAACTATTTTGATAATTGCTTAATCGCTTTGGTCACTTTATAAGCAAAAGTTTCAAACATTGACTTGTTCCGGTCTTTGTGTTTTGGACTGGTGGTGGAACAAAAATAAGCAATTTGAAGATGTCAGTTTGGGTTTTGAGAAAATGGGAGCATCTCTTACAATTTTGTGAGAATTTACAGACTAAATGATTAATCGAGAAAATGAACCGCAGATTAATTGAGAAGGACAACGATCATTTGTTGCAGCCCTAGTGCTGTTTTGTTTCCCCACTGGTTGTGAGGGTGCTTCAGCCCCTCTCCAGTCTGTATAACTTTAATCTGTTTTGGTCAATTTTATATATCAACAATGGGTTAAATGACTGTGTGTATATAATTGGGCAATTAAGTTTCTTTCAGCTTTTATCTTAAATGTTTTGATTCACTCTCACCACACAGCAGACACACAAATAGTGACCAGCTGGTAACCGTAGTGGAGCATAAATGCAGCACATATCCAGATATTTCTCTCAGGAGTTGGAGGCGACCAACTTGTCCCCTCTTACTTATTGATTCAAAAGAGAAAACTTGCGCTGCCTCATTACTGCACTGAATTATGCTCTCTGGAGTTCACAGACAACACTTTTGGCATTTGGCAGCATTAAATTATGATACTGTTAGATGATGTTGGCGAGAACTACCAGCGACACATAGCTTCTGAAATGATTTGAAAAAAAAAAAAAAGAAAATATAGTACTTGACTGTTAATTGACCTGGGCGGCCTGCCAAAATATTAACTGGATGTAATTTGTATCCATGCAACAGAACATTACTTTGGGTCTTTGGGTTTTGACCTGTAATGTAATGTATGAGGTGTTTAAATTTAAAGCAAGGACAGTCAGATACTTGTCTTTTATTCTGGTCCTGACTTACATCCACCAACAGAGTTAATGCCGTGTAGTTTTTTCGAAAGTTTGCTGTTTTCTGATCACTATTTTAGTCTGAACTGTATGCCCACTCCTTTAAATGATCTGCAGGCCCACACCCACCTGTAATGCATATTAATGAGAATAACTGCCTACACTGGAGATTGAAGTCTTGAGCTGCTTTAAGGGGTTTAAATGGTACTTTCTTCTTTATTCTCACCTTCTTTTTCATGTCACCTCCTCTCAGTTCCTTGTCCTCTCTCATTTCCTTCTTTTCTCTTTGAATTCCTACTCCTGCCGACATTTTTCAATTTCAATGTGTCCTCTGCCCACCCCTCACCAGGAGCTGCCAGAAGACATCCAAGCCAACCTGACGGAGGAGCTGCCTCAGCCCAGAGAAATCCCCAGGAAGCTCAGCGAGTACACGCAGGAGGAGATCGACGCCTTCCCCAGGCTGTGGACACCGTATGTACAAACAGTCTGTTGTCAAATACACACCGGCGGCAGCATAAATGCAGACAACGTCTTCACACACAGTGCTGCACATGCACATGTCATTGAATATAAACACAAACACAGATGGGAGGAGATGAATGCAGCATCTAATGTATTGAACCATTTTTACACCAAAATTAGCGATTATATTCTATAATATTAAAAATAATTGCCAGTGGTCTAGTTTGCCTTTGTGTGGTTGTGTGTCGTGTTCAAAGTCATTGAATGCGTCTGAAAAGCAGGGAACAGTAGAAAGCAACGGATCGTACACTACTTCTCAGACTGCATCCAGAAAAGGTTAACCTGGTTTAAAAAAGTCTGAACCAGCAACATTCTGAATTGGACAGAATTAGTTTTTTCTGAAGCTGGTGATGGAAGAAGCGAAGGAGTGAGGTTACTTTTAAAAAAACTCCAGTCTCTCTGTCAATGCCGTATGGTGGGTTTCTGCAGTAAAGTGATGCGAGAGGTGAGTAGATTGTGCAGTGTGATGATATAAAAATGCTGACATCCCTGACCGCTGCTGTTGAGCAGTATTCTCTGAGGTTTTTTCAGTATTTGTGTTTCAGATGCTACAAGGTGAAATGCAACATAATACATTTCCTGCAGAGAAAATACACATAATCGCATGCTTGCTATTAAGCACTATTGGTATTCAGTTGAGTGCAATAAGCTTTCTAACTGATATGGTAAGGCAAACCCCAGACTTCAACCTTCAAATGGCTTTTTTTAATGGTCAAACAGTTAAAGGTACGTCACCTGAGAATCATTTCCTCATCTTTTTGTCCTTTGAGGATCTTTACACCATAACAACATGCACACACAGTCATATTTTTGTGTCTTGTGCTGATGAAGAACAGCCAGAAGGGGGAGATGTTGATCTTAGAACTTACGCTACATCTCGTATACCAACTACCTGAAATGACTACAGGAAGCTGTCAAAAATGAATGTGTGGTTTTTTGTATTTCACATTCAAAAGAAGCCCTGTTTTAAAAATGTATGACAAAAGGGTCCTCTTAAACCTTCGTTCAGATATGGAGGGCTCTTTCTGGATTTTTATGGTTCTCAACCTGGGGCCAGATGGTTGTGGAGAAAAAAATAAAATAACATTTATATTGTATATTGAAAATGATATCACATACATATTTTATACACTACCCTGCCTGTACCAGTGATATAAATTTCCTTAGAATAGATTTTATTGAGCATGCTTGTGAGAGTGAAAGTACCAATGGCCGAACCCATAAATGTGCTGTTACTGTAGAGAGCATTGCCCCTCTTCTCCTCCCATTTGTATCTTTGACTCTTGTAGAATAGAAACTATAAAAATCAATAAAATATATGCACAAAATAAAATCCAAGGCAGATGGCGAAGGTAGCAACAAACTGCCGACCTTGACTTTTAGAGGAGAAGCACGGTGGGTGGCCGTGAACCAGCGCAGTGCAATCTTTATGTTAATGAGGACGGGGGGGGATTGAATAGTCACATATTGCCTCCCCGCCCTGCCCAGACGTTGTCAGCGGTGAACAGTGCAGTCCTGTGTTATTTTTCGTGGTCTCACTAAGCAACGTATGCATGAACAGATCCAATTCAGAAAGCTTTGCCAGCCCCAGTCTTTGTGGCCAGTTCGACTCCAACGCTTCTCACTCGTGCAGGAACAAATAAGACGCAGCGTTTTTCCATTGTAACTACAAACATATGTGGCTGTAACAGAGAACGAGCGGCCACTTGATTCATCGAAATACACTCTGTGGTTAAAAACTCACATGATACTGCTGCTGTGTGAGTTCTGATACAGCTTTCAGCCCTAGAGCTTAAATATATGACCTTTATTTCCAGAAGTTGACATTTTTATTTACTGTATATAAAAGTGTTGTGTGGTTATTGCTGTGTTTAGCTTCGATGCTTACATGCTAGAGCGCCTTGAGAGTTTCCTTGAAAGCCGTTGTAAATTAAGGCCATTGAGTGTTACGCCATCAACACTGACACTGAAGTGCACTGCAGTATAACCCGGCTTTAAACTCTGTAGATGTGTGTCAGCAGCAAAGACTTCACTTGCGCCAAACCGCTGATACAAATGTTAATATGTCACAAACACGTGTGGAAAGTCAGCTGTTCTGCACCACTTCCTGCCTGTTTGGGACATACTAGGTTTCTCCGTGGTGTGTGTGTGTGTGTGCGTGTGAGTGTGTGTGAGTGCGTGTGTGAGAGATCTGTTATTCAGTATAATCATATTCATGGCTTTTTGAGTGTAGTATTTTCCGTTTGGAGATTAGACTGACATTGTGACCCCGGGGTTTGCCGTCAAGATAATGTCATCCTGCTGCGTCTCTCTGGCCTCACCTGTAGTAAACATCCTCCTGACAGGTTAACTGAGAGCATTTTCATCTCCACCTGCTCAGCACCAGCCCAACCGTCCATCAATCCATCTATCCGTCTGTCCTATTGGTGTTTATCCAGGTCAGGGTTGCTCCTCCTTATCCGCAGTCGCAGGGGTGAATCACCCACTTCTTCGTTTTTATTGTTGAGCTCATAGTTGATGAATTGGTGAATAGAAAACTTGTGCTTGTTGCTTGCTTGTGGTAGCATCACAGTTTAATACAATGGCCTTGTTACTTTAACTTGTCAGGTTGTTTCTGTTTCACAGTAACTACCTTGTGAACAAGACTACTGTGAAATGCAATCATCCAACTTTTATGAGTTTCTTCTTGGTTATAGTTATTACTATACAGGTGGAATGATTTATTGATATGATATCACCGTGTTGGTGTTGTTGCTACAGCATCGTAATTAATGTTGCTACATCATTGCAACTGACCGAAAATGGAGTCCAAATAAAACTGTTGCCTGAAAGGGTTAAACACAGAGTCATACCTACTTATTTTTTTCTACACCAAGTTCACTTATTATTTTCCCTTTGTTTTCAGTTTTCTTTTGCAGTTTGGTCAGGTTTAGGTCACACAAAAAAAACTTAGGTGTAGGAAAAAATGGAAAACAGACTTTTGCAAGTTAAATGTGCTAGAAAGGATAACTTCTCCCATGTGTGTATTTGGTTTGGAAAATGTCTGGCCAAGGACTAAAGAAAATCACAGCTTGAGTTTACCCCAATCTAGCAATAAGTCAGAGGTTTCATGGGTGGATAGATACATGAAATAAAACACAGCAGAAACATCAGACAAGTTGGATCGCCGTATTTAACTATACGTCTCTACACGATGCAGTGACAACTGAAAAGGACGACGGCAATAAACAAGTTTGCCTATTTTGTCAGTTGTCTGCCTGAATGTGTGTTGTTAGCGGTACATCACAGCGTAAGTCTATTAGTCATTTCATTCCAATATTTATAACTAGAGGTATCCAGCCATGAAAATAGTTTTTGTTTCATTTGTCCAGATCTCAACCTCTGAAATGTTTGCCTTCACACCAGTGCAATGGAGGAAAACTACATTCAAAATCATCAACAGTGGCACAACTTTAAATACATGGAGTCTCAGTTATTATATCACACTATAGCCCTATTCGCACGGAACTAGGACCTGGGGACCTCATGTGATTTAGAAATTACCCCACCACGTCTGTGTTTCGTGCTGCGCATTCGCACGGGATAAACGAAGTCTGTGTTTTAACTCGAATTTACTGACATTATCCCACGGATCGATCTCACCAGAGCTGTCGTTGGAGCAGCACAACGATTAGATATGGATATTTTTATATAATATTAACTGGTGAGCCTGTTGAAAGATAGAAAAAATGTTCCTTACCGCATGCTGCCATGCATGTAATCTATCTAATCATCTTTCGAGATTTAGCTCTTCTGATGAGCCTCCTGAATTTGCACCCAAAATGGTGTCAAAACTTTGATTCATAATTGCGAACGCAGCCTCCATAAATCTTGACCGGGAAAAAGGCAGAGAATTACTGGAGGTCCCCAGGTAATACTAGTCCCGTGCAAATAGGGCTTATGACAGTGTTGTGTCATAGTGTGGTGGCGGCAGAAACTCAGGGACTCTCAAACCTCGGCAACTAAAACCAAATCTACGTAGCTAGTTACCACACGGGCAATTGAGATAATGTATGTTGGAAATTTGGGTGGACTGACCCTTTAAACCTACAAGTAGTGCTTTAATACAATCCAGAGAGCATTTCAATGACTCTGATGTAGTCAACCCTCCATCTGGTACTTGAAACACATTTGAACAAAACATAACCCACATTTGGTCTGAATATAGTGGAAACACAGCAGGCTCTGATTGGAAGGCCATTTTCATTCAGTTACTGTCCTCTGCATGTGCGTTTACTACACACACGTACAACATGTCTGTATTACGATCGGCTTTGCTGTCAGAGTCCGCGGTGATAAATGAGCCACTTCTCCTTGTTTACTGGTCCAATCTCCTCAGCCAATCAGCGAGTGTGCTCAGGCCTGTCACTGTGTGGTCGCCAAGGTCAACCTAATCCTGGTTTATTTAAGCGACAGGGCCTTAGCCTAGTTAATATTCACTCACGCTCCGTCTTACTCATTTAACTCATCAAATATGTGTGTGTATGTGTGTGTGTGTCAGGGGAGATGGGGTTGAGGTCATGGAGGGCGATTCAATCGTTGCCCTTTATTAAACACATAGTTAATATTCTCTCAGAAAACCTTGGAGCTGAGGCAAAAGATTATTATTGGATATGTGGCACTCCCACCTACTTTCTCTCTCACACACGCACGCATGCACGCACGTACACACACACACAGGACTCAGACAGAAAATCAACAACACAAACATGCTGCTGTAGTTGATAGCAGAGCTATTACAATTGATGATAACATTTTCTGCACTTTGTATCAAAACCAAGGCAGCGCGGTCCGATAATATCTGTCTGCTGCTCAAAATGAAAGAGAGCAAAAAAACACAAAAACGTGGATTTGGTGCAACAACGATAAAATCTTTCTGGTTTCTCATCTGTCTTCTTTCATCTGTCCTCTCTATGTTGTTTTTGGTTCTTTTCCAGACTTTTATGCCTCCTCATACTAATGTTTTGTCTTCTGTTTTCCCCACAGACCCGAAGACTACAAAATGAAATGAAAAGGAGGCTGCCCGACACGACCAGAGCCGAGAGTCTATCACATTAACGCTACACTGAAAGCAACAGGTTCCTCGTTAAGAATGTACAATGGCATTTTTATAGGATTTGCTCTGAGATGTTGTCCGTTTTGAATGCTGAATTTCTTTATTCAGATGAAACATCACAAAAAAAGATTGTCAGATTGTGTGCAAATCCAGGCCAAGGCACTGACACCAACTCTGTGCTGCTCTGTACACATTATTGACAGTAACATCTCAAGCTGTTGGATAATTCCGGTCTGCTATGTGGCTCCACTCTGTTTAGACAAAATCAGATTCTGGAGGTTTTCTGTTTGATTATACAACCATGAAATGATCAGATCTGGCCCATTAAAATAAGACATCTGCTCTAGCAGATCGTGCCCTTTGAAGGTTTGAGGCTCCATAGTGAAACAAATTCATGAGTTACAGTGACAACATTCAGGCCATCCATGTGGTTTCAGTAGAAAATGTTAACTTTGGTCAGGAAATCCTGAGCCTCTTGTCTTGTCAGTGTGTTGCAAAGTTCCACAGTGTTGTTAAAGTGTACATCAATTCTGTTCCATTGTAAAATAGGCTAATAAACAATCTAATAAACCTGTCCTCGTCAAGTAGTGTTTTTTTATATAAATGTTGTAAGATCCAGTTAAAGTTTGACTGTTTCATGTCGTTTTAGTTCAACAAATGACCTAAAACACACTTTTATAGTCTCATTACAGATTTATTGGTTATAAAAGCAAACAAAATATAAAATAAATAAGTTCATATTGAACTAAGGGGCGTAGTGGTGAGACACATTCCTTATTAAGACTGTTCAAGTTTAACTCTCAAATAATCCAGGGCCGGCTCACAGCTTAACTCGTAGTTACTTTAGTGCTTGTTTTTTCAGACTGCAGTGCAGGAGGGGTTCAGTTTACACGTGTGATTCAGTCCTTATTGGTTTAACTGATAGGCAGCTGACTGTTTGGAATATTAACTGGATCCAGGTCTCATTCCAGGAAGGTCAGAGGTCAACCAGTGAGCAAACCACAGTGAGCAGCCCCGACTTTGCATAAGAACAATAAAACAAACTGTGGCAGCAACATAAGACACAAACAACAGATTTGTCTTCTTAACTCACCAGAGGCCTGCACTACAAAGCAAGTTCAACATACCAGGAAATCTTTTGCTATCTGGCAACTGCAATCATGCTAAGTGATGCTACAAAGGTGGATAAGTCATCCCAGGTTTTTTCAGCATCTAGCCATGAGCACATTCATTTAAGAGGAGCCAATCACAGACACGGACAAGTCTACTGGCAGCAGAGAAGAATATTAAAGAAGAGCAAACTATTAGACAAATAGAGGAAGAAGTTTAACAACATAATCCAGGCTCAAAGCAACACAGCTGCAGCTGCCGAATACAGCTGGAGAAGGACAGCTGACAAAATGTTTGTCTGCTGTGTGAACATGTAAATTAACAGATTTATAATGTCCCCGCCCCAGCATTAGGGCAGGAGTAGATGTGAATAGAATTACATTTCTGTATTTCATCAAAAGAATTGTGTGGTTTAGTTGTATATTTATGGCACAGATGACACGCTTGGCTATATTTTTTCAGCTGAGAGCCCCACAGTGTTAAAAGGTCTTACACTGATGATAACTTAATTTTCCAGAGAACTGATTGGTCAGAAGGCGGTGCTTGTATACACGTTATTCTGCTCCGGAGCAGGTTAGTTGTGTAGCACAAGTTACTCAGACTCAGACACAGTGAACGATTGACTTTTCCTCACTTCTTCCTTTATGTATTGTTTGTGTAGTGAAACGTGAAGTAAAAACTGTAGTTGACATAATCATTTCCATTCAGCTGATCTATACTTGATAGAAATCTTTCCATTCAGTAGGAGCAGACGTCTCCTGTCGTTTTTTTAAGTGCCCTAATTTGTGAAATCAGCTGCTGTAGCAGCATCCATTTGCTGTGGGCGTCCATTTGTTCCCGGCAAACGCACTGGGACCCATTTAGATTGGAGGTCGGAAATACTGAACTGAATGCAACATAACTCTGAAATTACCTTGCTGACCCAAAATCCTGCTTCATAGTTCAGGCCTCTGGTCCATCTTTAAAGCGACAGAATGAAAAATCACGGGACAAAAATGTGATGGCAGCCAGATTTTCTCTGAATAAAAAACAATACATTTAAAAAGTAAAACATTTTGATTGTGTTGCACAGTGCTAAGGTAAAATTTAACTTAACAGAAATTTGATCCATCTGCTCAAATAGTAGTTGGAAAAAGAAGCAAACACAAAACTGTATGGAGAAATTTCCTCAAAAACATTTCAATATTCCTTTACTCTCTGAAATAAAGGCGGGGGAATCGTGATTCATCATTATAAAAAGCAGCCTGTACAAATGTTGCCGGCTCATCGTCCTCGATTTGAACTGTAAGGTAATCTTGTTAGTTACACACAACTAAAACAAGATGCACGTGTCCAGTTACACACTCAACGTTTGGCTCAAAGGAGACATGCAGCATCACATGAAAACAAGGGTTCAGTCCTGAAATCAGCTGTGAGATGAGAGAAACAGGTCTTACCTTTACATTACCACTGGACGATGCTAACATAGATCAGGCACTTTTCGGACCCCCCTTTTACAGAGATATCGTACAAGAGTCCACAGGGCTATTTACATTGTTTCACCTGGTGGAGTAAACCACCTGATACGCAGGGAGGGGGGCTCTCACCACAGTTTCAGATGGGGACGATGTGTGTGTGTGTGTGTGTGTGTGTGTGTGTGTGTGTGTGTGCATGTCAGTGTCTGATTTGTTTCCACGTGTGTGTATCAGTGTGTGTGTTTTGACGTGCAGGGCTCAAGCACTTTAGGTGAGTCCATCCTTCCTCTAAAGTCCTCCCTCCTTACTCTCCTCCATGACGACGACGACATCACGCGGAAACCTCCTGGCGACGCCTGGCGACCTCAGCTCCGTGTCCTCAGAGTGGGTGGGGCCCGAGCGGTAACCGTGGTAGCTGTGGGCCAGCTGGGAGGGCTGTTGGGGGTAGTACTGAGGGGGGTAACCACGGTAGTAGGGGTCCTGCTCTTCCTCTCCCTCCTCCTCCTCCTCGTCTTCACCTCCTTGGTCGTTGTTGTAAGCCACTGCAGCAGGGTTGTAGGGCTGGTAGCCGCCATGGGGCAGGGGTTGGACTGGAGTGTTGGGAATATTCAGGGTCAGTTTGAGTGAATGTTTCTGGATCACCGCAGCGAACATAAAACCACCACCAGCGCGAAGCAAAGTTAAGGCTGACTTTGCGACTACAACCACCTAAAATGCCACCTATTAAAAGCAATAAGGAGGCAGCGCAGAATTAAAGGGTTGCGAAAAGAGCGAAACAGGAGTTGCACAAGCAGATGTGGACCTCCGGTGGGTTAGTTAAAAAATCTGGTTTCTAAAAAAAAATCTGGTTTCTACCCCTTACGGAGTGCTGCAGGTATGAAATATCTTTGTAGGCTAACCTGGAAGTTAGCATCACCCTGGTTCCCTAGACAAGAAAAAGATTTTTCAAGTAGATTTTGGATTATTGCTGAAATAAAGGTCTGTGGCTAAAACAAATTCATGATACTTACAAGATTTGTTCAGCAAGATAATCTTGCCACTTTTATGATAATTGAATTATAAATGCAATTGCCAGTAAAGTAAAATGCTCATGTTCTTATGAGCCACATTGCTGTAGCATGACTTCAACATCACTACCACTAATTTCCTACTTTACATACTTTACTACAAATTGAAAAGTTAGGGTTAGAATAGTTTGCAACTGAAGTCCACCTCTAAAGATGGACCAGTGAGTAGATGACTCACCATGTTGGGTGTCTCTGACATCTTTGTAGTCTTATTTAGCCACTTATCAGCAATCGACTTTTAAAGACACCTTACGTTGTTGTGTATTAACTGACGTATTCTGAGATGTAAAACAAATTCTCTATGTACCTATTTACCTATTAACCACAGACCTAGTTCAGGCATCTAACTGAAAACCCGTAAAAGTCCAGTGACTTCAAGATGAGGGAACCAGAAGTGCAAAAATGCTAACTTATTTCCCGGTTTTAGGACTCATTTCTGCAGCACTCCATTTCCCAGATCTGAAATAAAAAGATCAAGTCCGACTCACATTAGGGTTAAAAGATGAGATGTTCTGCCCAGTGTACAGTGTATGAAATGTACAGATATTTGTTTTGCAGTGATGGAAGCAGCCAAATGCACCAAAGCATCCCATCACCATTTAGCTGATTCATCAAGCTTTGGAAAAAATGAGATTAGCATTGAGGAGATTTAAGCTGGAAGCGGAGGAGGATGCTGCAGTAAAGCATTGTGTACTCGAGTATTTGTTGACAGATGGCACTGGGATCAGTAGCAGTGAACACCGCGGCAGTGTTGCAGGGTTTTGTTTGGTCTCATGGGAAGGTAAGCTAATATATTCTTGTCTTTCAGACTGTGAGATGATGACACAGCCAGATTTTCGATCCAATTCTATCAAGAAAGTTCACTGAAATTAGTCCAGTTCCTACTCGTAAGGAATCAACACAGCATCATGTGCATGAAGACTGAAAATCTGGTGTGTTTTTAAAACTGTACACCAGACCAAACTGAGGGCACAAAAGTTACCTTAAATCACCTCTATTATGGAGTCAAGTTGTTTTTAACTTAAAATGTGTAAATAAAGATTTTCGGCTGCTAGATTTTTTTTTTTTTTATCCTAATCAGATCATGAACAAGTGAAGTGTTGGTTGCAAGAGTAATTTGTTCAAAGAAGGTCTCTGGAGAAACAAAATTTAAAATCAACTGCTGCAGGGATTAGAGGTTAAACACCAGGGGCAGGAGTAATTATTCATCTGAGAAATATGGAGGCCTTGAAGGAATAATTTATCAATTTCCTCAGTTTCTAGTCTCATATACAGGGCACAGAGGGAGGGGTGGAGCGAGTTGAGTCGAGGAGGAAGAGGAGGAGAGGAGGAGGACGGTTGGCGAATGCTCCTCAGTATTCATTCCCATAGTCCTGTTGAACTTCAGTCAAAAACAGGCAGAGACAGAGGGAGGGGAAACACAGGAAGAGAGAAGATGTTACCTCGTATCAGGAGGGAAAACCCAACAACACCAAAGAGTTAAACCTCCAAACACCACTGACAGAACTTTGCCAGCTGTAAGGTTGTGGTTCAGATGTTAAAAAAATGAGTGTTGGGAATTCTTACAATAAATTCACTTCAAATACATATTAAGACATCCAAATAAAATGTCTGAGAGAGGAAAAATGTGTCAGATCTCTGTTTCTCTTTCGGTACATGAGAAAGAACAAATAAAGATACATAACACAGAAAACAGTAGCACAACAAGAGGACACCAAGAGAAACATGCCATGTGAGTCACACTGAATCTAACGATGTGAGGTCGGCCATTTTTTAACCACCATAACTGCAGCGTTTTACCACATATTGCTCAACAAATACTCATTTGAAGGGGATTCAGGCTAAAGTATACCTTAAAGAGTTATTTTTTCAAAAATAAGACCTTTAATATGAACAGAAACTTTTTTCCCAGTAAAACAGAGTAGGATAACATTTGTGATTTATGATCATAAATGGGAAGTGGCAGCCTCTTTTTAATAAAAAAAATAATAATAATAAAATAAGGTAACTGCAACTTATGAAGGATAATTAATTGAACTTCAAACTGTAATTTACCTGTTTTATCATCTTCTTTTTTAAGTTGTGAAAACCTCTACATATTTTAATTTAGTTGTTTAGTCACAGCTGGGGTCTTTAAAGTAATTTGAAACTTATCATTTACGCAGCTGATGACAGTAAGGCCGACGAGACTAAGGCAACAAAGTGAGCTACAACAGGCTGATATCACTGTTCATACAGCTTTAAACAGCACACAGAAACATTATTTTTAAAAAGGCAACACTGGGACAGGGTTTGTAGGAAAGATACCAGTCAACTGAACTATCCCTGTAAAAGTGAAAATGAAAAATATATGGTCAAACTCTAGCTGCTCTGAAGGGAACAATACCACTCCACATACTGTATTTAATAATATAGTTCCCCTTTAAAGTGGTCAGGGAGGCAGCATTTAATCCACGCATGGTTGAGAATAACAGCTGAGATTCTTCTAAGATCATAAAATAAAAAAGAAATATTCTGACTGGAACCCTTTTATATAAAATAAATCTGGGGTGATGGATGAAGTAACGTCTCATCCATCAGCTACTTTTAGAGGATGATATTTCATTAAGACGACACGTCAGAAGCTGTTAGATGTGAGACGGCCGAGCTGAGACAAAGGTCCTCATCGGTGTGGATATTCAAAGACATCCAGTATGTGAGTGTGTGTGTAACAGCATATTTTATTAGATCTCAATACAGACAAATAGCTCGGGTCAGTGACACAGTTAACTTCTTAATCCATCAGTGTGGACATGAATGTAAAAACTTCACAGTGGAACAACCATAAAAGCCAGATTACTCTCCAATTCTCTGAGAGCTTTATGAGAACAATAACTATCTGAGAGCCGGCTGTCACTGTGAAAACAATATCTCGCTGTTTTATATGCATAAAAGATGGTTTATAAGGTGGAAAGAGTGGGCAGACTGTTTAAGATGTTGGTGTCAATACATTTGCAAAAATGAAAAATAAAACAAACGCCCGAATTAATGATTTGGTAGTGACGCTGACGGCTGCTCTAATGCAGCATGAAGTAAATGTTAAGTTTCAGACAAATCAGGACAAGTAAGGTCTGAATAAACAGCAGAGCATGTTTTTTGTAAAGTCTGGATATGTTTGACTACGTTTGGGAAAATGTTCCAGTCAAAATATTATTTTTGTTTCAAATGCCAGAACCCGTCCTGCATGTGTGCTTTTGTGCTCATTTGTCTACAGCGGTGGCCCTTTAGCTCTTTTGATCAGGCACCATTTTGGAAGCTGAAAAAATATAAATAATGACAAAATTGTACAGGAAGCCTAAACTTTTTATTTTTAAACCAGTTTTTAGAAATAAAATCTGCTCTCTCTGCTATTCTGACATTTAACTCAAGAGCAGGAGTGTTTCTTCATATTTTGAATTTGACATTTGATGCGGTTGTTTGATGAGCATCACATTTCTTTCATTTTCTTTCCAAACTCATCTTGTCCTTGACAAGTTTGGTTGGTGAATAAATAATGGCAGTCTGCTCGTGTCCTTCGACTTTAGTTTCACTCCATGTTTTTACCTCTGTTCCCTCAAACTGGTCTCCTGTATGCTATAGGCATCTTTTAACTCTAACCTGGTGTGAGAATGTGTGTGCGTGTTTGGCCACACTCAGCGCTGCGGCCAAACAATCGACTCTGATCGGTACAGTTTTCATTAAAAGAAATCTAAATAATCAATAACACTACTTAAACAGTATAATAACATTTATTAGATGTTTATAACAAACCATAATGTAGTCACCAGATTGACTGGTAAGTGTCTGAACTGGTGTGTGCCGTTTCTCACTAACATTAGCTTACGGTACTAATGTACAGTAAAGTTATCTGGCTGTTTGGGGCAGATAAACATGGTGTGAGTTGTAACAACCAACACAGCTGATGAAAATCTATCTGCCGGGACTCAGGCCCAAATGTTTACAGACGAGGTACCTTTAAAAAGGAAACGCATGTTGCCTTGAGTAAACTTGTGGATTTCTCTGGTTTGAACGTTGTTGGAAACACTATACACTATGGTGTGTTATAAACCATTAATCAAATGAAAGTACACTGCTTATAAATGCTAAAAATGGGAGGTTAAAGTAAATTGTTACCAATGCTTAAATAGCAGTTGGATGATGATTACCTCCCACGTTGTACCCCATACAGGAGTTCTGGTCACAGTATCCTGGTGGGCCAGGTGGTCCAGAGTTACCTGGATTACCCGATCTCCCCTGTGTTCCTGGGTTACCAGGCCGACCAGGGGGGCCCTGGCTGCCTGTCCGTCCTTCACCCGGCAGGCCTGAGGATGGAGGAAGAGTCTGTGTTAAAGCTTGGCGAGTACACAAAATCAGCCATCAATAAACATTCGATTAAAGGAGACCGGCAGTGTGACACCTGGTGAGAAGGGATAAGAGAAGAAAGAGAAGGAAGGAAAATAAACTGAAAATGTGAAACCCGTGACTGCACTATCACCTGTTCAATCTCTAAATCCCCCTCTGCTGCTGCGACAACACGACAGAAATAACATGATTGCGATTTCTGGATGAGGGACAAGATAGTGAATGTCCTGAGGACAGGAGCAGAAATAACATGGTTCTTAGCTGAAATTAAGCCAAAGGCTTCTGTTTTGTGTTTACATAAGAGAGACAGCTCCATCAGGACTCACTCCAGCAGTCAGCAGAAATATGAAATCAATATTTTCAGGGGGGAGCCATGTGCCAAGTGCTAAAATTATCATGCCACAAATATTCCAGAGAAGCACGGCGGATGAAGACACAAACCTCTCTATACCTCTCTCTCGGAACAGATTTCCTTTCTCATACATTGACATTTTCAGATTTTTCTGATCACAGAGAAGTTTCCAGGGAGTTTTGTCAGCTTGTTCCGTGAGTATTGATCGCACAACAGCAAACAGAAAATCCCGGCACTGACAGGTTTTCACAACACACACCTCAAACTCCACACAGAGCGCGGGGAAATCAATACAGAGAATTATATTCATGGTCCAAAAAACGTCTGCTTGCTTTTCTCTTCGGAGTGTAAAGCAGCTCCAAAACACATCAAGTCTCTGTGCTTCTCTATTGTTAGGCTATTTGAAACACAAAGGAGAAGATTCCACATAGCAAGCTGCAGCCTGGCCAGGAAAAACAAATGTTCGGATACAGAATGTTACTAAATTATCATATTTTAAAGGAGCTACAGCATCCTAAAATGTTATTTTAACATTGAGAAGAGAGTGTGGATTCAGGTGATCCAGCTAATCAAGCGCCCTCAGGACTGTGCACATGTTGCTCTGTGTCTTACCTGGAGGTCCGGGTGGTCCCCGAGGTCCTTGACTCCCAACACCTGGATTTCCCCTCTCTCCCTTCTCTCCTGACAGACCTGGAAACACACAAAGAAGAAGAGAAGGAGGAAGTTGGTAATAACGACACAAGATATGTAACAGTGCACCAACAATGGCATTTTTAAAGGTTTTAGTAACACTTCATGTAAAAAAGATCTCCATTATGTAACTTTAATGGTTTACTAAGGGTTTGAAATATGGGTTATCCCAGTGTTGGAAAGTAACAGTAGTCATTAGTAGGGGAGACCGGGGATGGTTGTAACAAAGGGATAGTTGTAACAGCATCACTTTCACCAATAAGGGATAACATAAGAGTCATGTCATCAGTTTCATGTATAACCACTTCCTTCCTCATTTGCATGGCTGTGAGAAGAAGTGTGCAGATTTTACAGGTAACAAAGTAATTTTTTGGACCAAGTCTATATTTAGTATATTTACTATTTAGTACTGATACTGTTGACATTTGAATTAGGTAACTTGTTTTAGTTTAAAGAGTAGGTTCTTATGTAAAACGTGAGTCATTTCATCAATGCTAATTTCAAACAACCCTACTGATATAGCTATCTTAACAATGGCTGACAGGGGTGGGAATGGTTGAAACACCTTATAAGAAAATGTTACAACCAATCCTGAATCACAAGTCACATATTTTCTCTATCCTACATCCTTCACATGTACTTAAAGTTGCATCAGATGAAGTGAGGCCGGGTAAAACAATGAGGTGAGTTGCCAAAGACTACTCCATCTGCCGTGTGACACTGAGCAGGTACTGCAAGAAATCAAAACCTCAGAGAACAATCACAGCAGCCAAAAAGTCTTAGATGCACAGCAAATTCCAAACCCAAAGAAAAGTGTAAATTGCAAGTTCTAGGCCCACGAAAAACTGCACCCCTGGAAAACCTTCATACATCTGTCACCACTGTGACTCTGATCCCTCTGATTATACGGATAACACGGGCAGATACACACACTCAGGTTCATGTTTTATCATATAAGACAGACAAACATCTTCCGGGGATTTTACGTGGATTATGAGCTACTTCTGACCTCCTGCTGAAGGTTTCCATTTTAATCTGTATAACATTCATAGGTATTATCACAACATTTTATTTAAGAAAGCTGTTCTAACGTTAGGATCCACACCACTGACACTGTTCTTCATTTAGCCATCATCCGTCCATCCATTATTTGTTACCGCTTAATCCCTTTTATGGGGTTGGGGGTTTTTTTTTGCTGGAGCCAATCCCAGCTGTCTCGGGGTGAGGGCAGGGTACTCCCTGGACAAGTTGCCAGCTCATTGCAGGGTCCTCACTGATGGCAGAGGCCGCCATGCAAGGTGCAAACCGCACATCAGGAGCAATTTGGGGTTCAGTATCTTGCTCAAGGTCACTTCGACATGCAGCTCAGCTCAGCCCGGAGCTGGGATTTGAACCAGCGACGTTCTGATCACTAGCCGACATTAGTTTCTTAGTGAAGCACAGGAAGATGCTTTAGTGTTGGCACATGAACAATAAACCCATATAGATGCAATTTTTGTGGGATGGTCTCAGTTTTTATTTTTTTCAATTTTAATGTTACAATTGACCCCAGGTTGTTTTACAACATACCCTGGTAGTGGGGTTGGTTGTAACAATGGCACTCCTTGCATTTGACATCAAATAATGAATTCTGTGATACAGTTGGAGAATTTGAGAACATTGCTATTTGTAGAAGACAAATGAGGGTACTTTGTGTCAAAATTTGAGCGCCCTACTACAAACATTCTGCAAGTTATAGGAGCTGAGACAAAAAGTGTTACAACCATCCCCAGTCTCCCCTACATCAGAAAGTAGATTTTCTTAAGCTACGTTTACCCTACTTTATACTTCAACACCACCACATTTAAGAGGGTGTGACTTTGTTGTCATCTACATCTATGCTACAGCTATAGTTATGTATGAAATAAGCCATATAAAATATTTTAAAAATCTATGAATATGAAACCAGTGGTCTTTAACCTTCTGATGAGTTATTAGCAGCTCCATCAGAGAGAGATTTCCCCTCTAAAAGTCTCCCGTGATTACATGTAATTAACTGTTCGAGGCCCTAAGAGGCCAGTTTATCCATTATTTTACAAAAGAAAGTAAATATCCTGGCTTTCTAGATGTTTATTTGTTGCACTATCAACTGTACTGGGATTGTAACTGGATGCATTTCTGTGTGTACATGTATGTATTTAGATGTAATGATGTGAATAAACTAAAATAAAATACAGATTTATGAAGCTGAACTTTATTTTTCCTTCTTTCCCATCATTATTAATTATCTCTGGACCGCTTGTGATCCTTCGGAGGGGACCTCAGCCTAGATTGGGAATATAATTGGCGTTCACACATTGTTGCATCACTATTAACAATTTGATAATGTTTTTTTTTTCACAGAATGACTACATCTACTTTTGATATTTAAGTAATTTTGCTGTTATACTTCAGACTTTGATTGCAGGATGTTTACTCGTAGTACTATCTGTAAAATCTCTCCCACTACTTTGTAGCACACATCAGCATTACTTTGCAATTTTTTGGGGGAGAGAACGTGCTGGATAAAATGCTGGATAAAAAATCAAGATCGACGCAGATTTGTCCAGCGCTGCAGCTGTTTGAATGACATAATGGAATAAATTCTAATATTAGTGAGCCACATAAAACCGCTGATCTGCAGACTTTCTGTCCCGCTGCTTTTACGACTGTCTTAATCAGTTGCATCGGTAAAGTGGAAGTACGGCACAATGACAGCAAGGAGAAAACATTTTACGTTACCTCAAATAAAAAAATTATTTGCGACGTTGGCGGCCTCGTCGTGTGACATTCTCTGTTTACAGTGGCTGCTAGCTGACCTATTGGCTTTCTATGCTCTATGCGATATCATATTTGGAATATAAATGGTCTCATCTATAGAGCAGTAGCACAGCCTTGTTCCTCACCCTGGTATCAGGCCTACATGGATCATCTGATTTAATAATAACATGTCTAATTTTCTTAAGTAAGCCATACATCTTTAATAATGTTTGGCCTACTCTGGTATCAGTGTGTCTGTGTGTGTGTGTGTGTGTGTGTGTGTGTGTGTGTGTGTGTGTGGTAAAACCAATGGCTGCAGATCATTCATGTTATTGGGGGGAATCAAAGTTTTAAACCGCAGAAGAGGAGGTAACCATGCTGGACATTTCCTGACAGCTCTCAGCTTTCCTCAGTGTGCGTGTGTGTGTGTGCAGCGCTCATTCAGCATGTGGGTCTTTAGTGTGGGTTGCGTGTTTTAGTGATGAAGACGAAGACTCATAAAGGCTGTTTCTCCTCTAAGGGCTTGTGGCAGGGGAATGACCTCATGGATACTGGAGTTACTGTCTTCTGGCCTGGACTGAAGCTCGTGGGAGCTCTGACCCGCACTGTGAGTCAGACAGAAGGAGCAAACAAGCAGGCTGAAGCTCCAACTGCACACTTTCGGGTAATTTTTCTGTTCTTTTCACAGTAAAAGCCCCTGGCTATTGTTTACAATGAAATTGCATCACTTTACATACAGTAATGAGTTTGATTAGTTTACAGACACAGTGCTTTTCAGCAGCTGGGCATTCCTGTTATACATAAACATTTATTGCAACACCAGAGGTTTATACAATCATAATCGCAAAAAACATCTTCATACAAATGACTGGCTCCGTCATGCTGAAGACACAACAGTAAAAGCAGACCTGGAAGTGAGGATAAAACCTGCCTGACCTACTTTTTTGATTGACACTTTCCTACTGTGTAAAAATCTGGTTTACTTTAATTTGACAGTTTATTGCTTTAAATAGGAAAATGTTTGATCTCCATGTTTATTATAAAAATGTTTTTAGAATGGTCAAATATGGTCACATTTCCATGCAGTATGCGTCTTATTTAAAAAATATGTTTTTAAAGATGTGAAGATATTTGATTCCACTTTAGGGATGAATATTTATAGAGATAATACTGGAAATTATGATGCATTTAGGTTAAGTCATTATACTATAAAATACTTGTATTTGCAATTACTTTGAAAGTGGTCACTGTATTTTACTTCGCACTACCCCTTAAACTAAATAGAAAGAGATTCCTACTTCCAAACCAGCGCAACCTGTTATTTTGAAGCTATGACAGAGAACCTGAAGGTTGGGGCGCCCTGGTGTTTTACGGGTTTGAGGCACTGACCATTAACCACCATGTCACCCAGCTACTGATCTTAGTTGCATGACATGCTCTACCTATATAACCAGTGTTTTACTGAATGGCACAGAAAACTTTTCTGATCTGCATCTGCATCATTTTGTCACATTTTCCTGTTTTGACGATCACCTGCTCGCTGCATCAAGGCAGTCTAATAAATCTCAAATGTTTGTTCACTCTCGCTTTCTGATGCTTATATAAACAAAAGCATGTACTCAGAGCATCTAGACAAAGTCCAAACAGTAAAGGACTGATGACGGGGATTAAATCAGTCTGTAGATCACTAAGAGGATAAGAGATATATGTATTGAAATTGCAAACAGTACTTATTCCAGGCTGTAAATAACTCTGTCTGTACTTCTTTACATATCCTCAAACATCTCCCTCTCACCTCTCTCTCCTGGTCGTCCGCTTTGGCCAGTTGTTCCTGGGAAGCCCGGCCTGCCGGATGGGCCTTGCTCTCCTGGAGGTCCTGGGGGTCCTCTCCTACCTGGCTCTCCAGGAG
Organism: Sparus aurata; assembly: GCF_900880675.1. Lineage (NCBI taxonomy): Eukaryota > Metazoa > Chordata > Actinopteri > Spariformes > Sparidae > Sparus > Sparus aurata. The sequence continues at coordinate 17,574,059 of NC_044203.1, forward strand.
GTCCGGGTACTGTTCGGACTGACGCCGATGACTGCACTGGGATCTGGTTCAGGATGGAGTTATAGCGAGACAAGTGGCCTGCAAAAGGTGGAGGAGGAGCGTGGTTTGAGATAGTTCAGTTCAGAATTCTTTTTGAGTATGTTTTTTTTTTTTTTTTTTTTTTTTAAATTGGATTTTAATTCTTCATTGAGATTTAAAAAAAAAACAGAGATGTGTAGCCAGAAGAAGAATTAACAATCTGGTGTTAATGTGTAAACGTCACTGATTACTCACTCTGGATGAGCTGTTCACACACTTGCCGTGCGATGGCGCGCACAGCAGCTTGGGTTTGCACATCACCCTGAAGAAAAAAACAAAAAAACACGGAGCTCTTAACAGTCTGATATTACACGACCACACAGTAGACGCCACTAGACCCGCCACTTTTCTACTAGAGCAACCACAGCTGCATAAAAGCCCAGACCAGTGGTTGATTAATTGGTGGGCGGGTGTTTTGTGGGTGTTTAAATGAGTGTACTCCACCTTTGTTCGACTCACTGAAGCCTCCTTATATTTATATTGGCCATTACAGATAGCACACTTATGACAGCAAAGTAGAGAGGATTTGTATTATATAGAAATAGAAATCAGATTGTTATTCTTTAAAACATTTGGGCATAACCTTGTTGATTTTGACGGTGCTTCCACTGAACTGATATTTTACAGAAGATCGACACATTTTAAAATCGACCCTTTGTTTTTATTGCAGTTGATAGGTGGAATCGGTAGTGGGAAATGTATTAAAATGTTGAACAGGTGTCTTTATTAGAAGAGTAAAAATCGCTCTATGGGCATCTGTGATGGTTTGGACTGAGGAGATCTATAAAGGGAGCGCTACATATGAGCGCATGATGCTACTGTACGTGAAAAATAAGAGGGTTAAGAATCAGTAGACACCTCACTAGATATTCAATTTCAATTTCTAGTGACCCGAAACTAGAGTTGAAACTGTTCATAACTTGAAAAGTTGTGGACATGCTATTGACTGAATAAAGTTGTAACTGCTGACGTCTCAACCTTATTAAAGGGAAACTTTACTGTCCTCTGTGGGTCTGGAGGAGCTTTCTAAAGTTAGCGTCATAGTGATGTTGTCAGGGTTATCTCGGGTCAGGCTCGTGACTAAAAAATGTTTAACCAAAAGCTGGCATTACAAACTTGAGGTGTGGGGTTTGAGAGGAGTGTACATTTAAGAGGAAGGAGGTCGAATAACTGTTGATATAGAGCTGCATTATGGGATGTGAGGGATCCAGTTCTAGGGAAGAAAGGTCAGAATGCTGCTTATATTTTAGATTATGTAATTTGTCCCAATTTAATTGAAGTCTAAATCACCATGCACCTCCTAAATAAAGATCCTTTAATACATTGACGGTGAGTTGTTTAATTAAGAACTAGGCTTTTACTGGTTGCTTGTTATGGAGTCACACTTCTAATATATGATATACAATATGCATAGTAATATTGTAAACTCATATATGCGTCTTAAATAAAAACTGATCTCACTGCTAAACTGATGTTTACAAAGAATTTAACAGCCGGCAGTTTCCTTTTTTTTACTAATCATCATCATCACCATCATCATCATCATACAATAATTCGATTTGACATGTATCACTGTGTATATCGCAAAAATATACATTAGGGAGAACAGCTTTATCGTAAATGTTTCCCCTGTTCAATCATTACCATAAAGCACACTGTGAAATGAGGTGAAGATGCACATTAACCAGACTATAACCCACAAAACGTACAACACTGTTGTGCGTTTTTAAACAGACTTTCATGTCGACTCTTCCAACAGAAATTAACTTCAGCTACGGATGTTCCTAACAGTTGATAAATGGAGCAGAAACAGGTTTTCCAGGTTTGATTAAAGCTGGCGAGTCGCATGTCTCTCAAGCCCTGTGAAGTGATGGCCTGGCTACTGTGTCAGCAAAAGAACAGACCCCGCTCTGCTGCAAATATGAACCATGCACACTGATTTGATTTGGCTGTAAATGAGGTCGGGCGGGCCAAAGAGAGAAATAAAGTGATTGTTTGTGCAAGAGACTGACGTGAAACATTAAATGTGTGCTGGAGAATAATTCAGTTTCTTCAAAACAAGGTTGTGAAGCATTAGTGAGTAACAGTACGAGTTTTATTTCAGCAAAATATCAACATTTCCACGGCAAGATGGCAAAGTAAAACCTCATATTCTCTAAACAGTGGTTGAAGTGAGCGAGTGGAATGACTTACTCTTTCTCCCTTATCGCCTTTGGCACCGGCAGGACCCTGGAACATAAAAAGCACAGGAGGAGAATAAACATTCGACTGGGATGTGTGCTCAGAAATAACCATGCTCATCTCTCCTTTAATATCATTGCTTTCCTTCTCTCTCTCTTCCTTTATGCCTCTTCAACACACACGCATGCACACACACACACACACGCACACACACACACACACACACAAGCACACACCCACACGCACACACACTCACACACACACACACACACACACACACACACACACACACACACACACACACTTTTGCTCCAATGATCTAACAGCTGATATAACTAACTTTTGACAGTGTGTGCAGGTTCTTTGTGTCCTACAGGCAACACATGCAAAAGTCCCAAAGCTTGGTTGCCCACAGACAGGGAGCAATTTCTGTGCCTTGGATGAGATTTCCTTTCTGCCCCTGCCAACGCTTTAATGCACACAGATGAATAATCTGATCACAGCACACACATGCTCACAAAAACTTGCCAAGCACATAAAGCCTGTGAATGCATATCACAGTATAATGCATTGTAATCCAGAGACAAATAAAAGACTAATATTTCCTGGCTGCAGAGCCGTGTGCTGATATGATAAATATCAGTTTGATGCTGTTACAGCTTTTGAATAAAAGCTTGTTTGTCTTGGGGGGAGCATGTCCTTGACCAGCGACTGACTGGCTGGGTGTGTGTTTGTGTGAGAGTTGGTTGGTGATAGAGAATGTATGTGTGAGCAGGCCTGGCATATCACATGCATAATATTGCAGATGACAGAAAGCTTGTGCCAACATTCGACATAGCTGTTGAACTGGAGTGCAGATCTCCACAATAAATGTCCTCTTCTGGACCTCCTCTGTGTGTCTGTCTGGATCTCCTGAGTCATCCTGGGCACATAAATGTCTCCCATCTTATCAGGGTGACATGGGAAGACCAAATAAAACTGTGTGGGAGCCAAAACAAGTATCTAAGCTTTAAAAAGACAGGATAATGTATCATAAAAGTCTGATTTCTTTTATTATTTTATCAAAACTATCTTCCCACAATGGCCTGTATGTGCAGAGTGTTTCCAAAGGACAGCGTCGATGTTTTTTCACTCAAAATGTTTTACAGTTCAATCACAGAGGGAAGTACGTTCAGTTCCTCTACGATGTGGACTAATAAAACAGTAAAAAGAAGAATGTTGCTTTTTCTCTTTCGTAACTGGCAAACACAAGGCGTGTTGCTCCCAAGTTAAGCAAGATAAATTAAAAAACCCTCAGGTGGGTGAGTCACTGGAAACAAGATTCAGAAACAGTGTTTTGTTTAGGTCAGACACACACTCAGACTCATTGACAGACACACAGAGGTATGTGAAACGGTTGATGGAGCAGGTAAACAAGCAACATTTGTCACTTTGCGCCTACTTGAAACTGACAACTTGGACTAACTGACCAGAGATACAGACGTGTACTTTGCAAGCACCTGACAATAAGCTACAAATATCTTTCATTCTGTTCCTTATTATACCGTTTTATGAATATTGATCTTGATGGATAAAGTATAACACTTCCAGATGAATCACATCATTCTTAAAAAACAGAACAGTTTTGTGTTTTACATTAAACGCGAGGACATGAGCTCAAAATATTGTAAAAAATGCAGCTACTCTGCATCTTTACACCCTTAAATGGTATGAATCTTGCGTCCTTCAACACATTTCTCACTGCAGATGTTCGTTAGATTTTGTGTCCACCTCAACAAAACTGGTGAGACAGACTTCCACGTCTTGAGGTCGTTTGTTACGTGGTGGAGCAAAATGCTTAAGTTCCCTGCAGATTTAAATGACTGCTATTGCAGATAAAAAAAAACACTTGTTTAAGAAGAAAAATATTCTCTTGCAGCAGGAGCCTGGCTAAGGGTTGCAGGGGGCAGAACAGGGACTGAATCAGCAATTTGTTGTTGAGCTAAAGTTTGAAACTAAAAGTTTAAGATGTTTAGAAAAACAACAAAACAGATAACGGCTCAGGAAAGTTAAATCAGATGTTCTGTTTTGTGTCTGTGCATGTGTTACATACATATGGGGTGGTTCTTCAGTGCGAGCAAAAGGAGACAGATGTGATATCTCATTGTTTTTCTCTATACATATGTGTGTGTGTGTGTAAGAGAGAGAGAGAGAGAGAAAGAGAGGGAGAGAGTGTCAGTAAGTGATTTATAGCTCTTCCTCCCTGAGCCAAACTTTGCTGCTGGCCTGCAGAGCTGACCCTAGACTAGATTAGCTGTCACCGACATCACAGTATCATCTGTTCCTGTTAGCATTACACAAAGTTTGGAACCCAACATATTCTCCTCCGCATCTTTTTCCGTGTTTGTGTTGTGTCACTTACACATCTTTCTTCTTCTGCAGTGCCTGGCAGTCTGTTTAACTCTCAAATTTATCATCACACTGTTATTCTTTAAAATTTCACCTCATGAGATAAGTGTAGGAGGATTGTCTTTGGAATATTCTAAAAACATCGCTCCTATTAGCAAAACTAACTTAGCACTAATACATCTGTTATTATGAGGAGGGTGGCCAATACTAACAGGCTGTTTCCAGTTAGCAGGAGAGGGATCACAGAGTGGATCAGGACAAAAAGCCTGTGAGCGTTGGAACCAAACTACCATTTTATTTATACGTGAACAAGTCTAACTTATGCATGCAGCTCTGATAGTGTTGCTCTCCTGTTGATTTAGAGAGGCATGACGTGAGAATAACATCTAAAGGGGAGAATTCAGAGATGGAGTAGGAGGAGGAAGTAGTGGAGAGCTCATGTCATCCTTGTTTCATCATAATTGTGGTTAAATCATGTCAAACATCCCTCAGTAGAGGCATAATGTGTGTGACTAGTTTGCAGGAACAGGGCAAACCAAACATGCATTCAAAGAGGAAGAGCGACACCAATTCCAATCCGAGTTTGTCCTCACCGTCGATAACTTTCTTTTTTGTCTTTTAATTTTTGTAAGTCCTTACTCCGAACAACGATACAGAGCATCAGAAAAGTTTCTTGGATGCTCTTAGGTTTCTGTGTCGACCACTGTAGACTACTTTTAACATTTTCACTCACGGGAAGTCCTTGATCTCCTTGCGACCCTGCTGACCCGCCAGGTCCTGGAGCTCCTGGTGCCCCAGGGGTTCCCTGAATGGATGACAGAGATGGAGAAGAAAGATGACAGGGAGCAGAGGGTTCAGTTAGTTCCCATATCAGGGACAAAATGGTGCTGGGAATTAGAAGAAACAAGACTTACAACTGGTCCAGGAGGTCCTTGTCGCCCCAGTGGTCCAACATTACCTGGCAGACCCTGAAAGAAGCATAAGGACACTCACTGAATAAAATGTTAGGCACACTTTCATAAATTTAGATTTAAATTTGTTTCACTCAAGCCTGTACTAAATGACCTGAGGAATTTCCTGTAAGTCTGCAGACTAAACCGCCAGTAGCAATGTTATTTTCAAATACAATTAACATACAGATGGAAACCAAACTCAGTAGCTGTAGCATCTGTCATGCCCACTGGTAGCTGTTCAACCTCTGTCTATAGTCTGCCAGCAACTGCCTCCAATCAAGCCTTTATGTTTGGTTTACTTTTAGACAGAGTGAACTGAACACAGGTGCAATCTTGCTGACTTTTGGCTTTTTCACAATCTGTATTTTAGTCGCCTCGAGGTGTTTAAAACCATCTCATTTAATGTCATCTCCATCATGCTGCGGTTTGAAGAGAACACAATCATACCCACTGAATAAGAACTCTGTGGGTCTGTTTTTGTTAATGTATGACATATAATAACATGACATTTAATAGCATGATGATGGCTTTGTTGTAGCTCAGTATTTATGGATCATTCAAATTGAACTAATTTGGTGCCATTAATACATATTTTGGAAGCTGAATTTCTGGAAAACAGCTTAACCTGAGGTTCAGCTGATCCTTTCATTTTAGCTTGGATGTCTGAAGTTACTTTGTGGTCACACGGAGCCTGATGCCCTTTCAACATGGGCACTCTGCTTAAACTGTTCTAACTTTGACACGTGTAAGGTACAAGTGATGAATTAAAAGCAAAAAAGAAAATGCATACACAATTGCAGAACCACACATCTGATAACACAATATCCTAGTTATTGAATTCAGTTAGGGCTCATTGAATCATAGACACCAGCCACCAGAATACACCTGATTTTTTGATCCATGAATTATTCACTGAGAAATTTTCAAAAATGGGGTCTACTCTGGGCCGAGACTGTCCTCTATCCAATCTATGTGGAAATCAGAACAGTAGTGTTTGTGTAATCCTGCTGACAAACCAACCAACCAACAACATGGTTGCTCACGGTAGCATCAGGGGCTGTGCTTGGTCTGACCACGGAGCAGCTACATGCGAGTGCTCTGCGTTGAGGTGACATTTCAGGCTTGAAATACTACAACGGCACAAAAATGAATGCAGAACTTGCACTCCTCTTAACAGTTCCATCTTTTTTTCTCCATCCTGTTTATAAAGCTTTAGTTGATGGTGATTCTGTGACATAACAGGTCAATGGGCATCAGTGTAATTAATCAGCATACATTTTTGTGACCTGTTATTTTTTCGATAATTATTCAATTACAATTAAAGCGTTCATTTAACATAAAAAATGTGTAGGTTGAAAAACTTGGTTTGTTTTCTGTGAATCGTTAGAATTTATTCAGGAGTTACATCCTAAGTGCTCCCTAAAAACAACTAAAGCATCAAGCTCAGTTAAATTCTCGCAGGGATCTTTCCAAATAACTATACAAAAACCAAGTGTTCTTCCTCTGTTACTCTGAAAAGCTGAGCCAGTGTGTGACACCAGAGGGCTCACTGCGAGAGTCACTCCGGTGTCACACAGTAAACGCGTGCCCAGGCGAACCCACTAATGAGACTCTGGAGGAGGCTTTAGTTCCTCCCAGCATTCAACTCTTACGGTATCACACACTTTCCACTTTGAATCTTTTCAAACTGAGCAGTAACACATCTGGAATAAGAAGAATCACCATCTAAAAGTTACAGAATATCGCACTGTGAAGCAAACAAGCATTGGATGTGACTTTGGGACGAGAGTCAGCCTGGTGTCACACTATTAACACTCCCAATACTGGCTATATTATAATCCAGACGTAATTAAACTTTTCTGTTTGAGAAATAAGAAATTCATCCTCCTGCCTTCTCTCATAGGAGTCAGGCTCATGAAAATGTATCACTGCTGCAACAGGTTTACAGACTGACCTGTAGTCGAAGAAACTTTGGTGAGGCTAATCGAATTCAGAATTCTGTATGCATGCTGAAATACCACCAAACAAACTGTGGTTGCTTTCTGCGTAACCTCTATTAAGAAGATTCAAGTTTTTATTTATTTTAACTTTCTGTGTGAGGCTGTGAGGTGAGCTTGGGCGTGTGGGTAAAATTTTGATGAGAGCTGCACCTCCTCTGTGTTGGATAATTTACAAGTCATCGGTGTATCTTAAATATTAAAGTTGTGAGCCAGATTGATGGATATGACAGAATGTTTTTATGAGCCTGTATCGTGGGGGAAGATGATAGATCTCCTTAGTTTGGTCCTGAGTTAAAATAAAAAAGTTGAATAATACAAGCATCAATGGCAAAATAAATATTCATAGTTCTTCTTGTTCCATTTCACTGCAGTGTAGGACAAATAGTATTTGTGAAGAACCCAGGAGACAGTTGCTATTGTGTCAACTGATCTAACTTGCTTCTGCAGTAAAGTTTTGGCCAGACTTGTGTTTCTTTTTTGCACAAAGCCAGCTTTTTTGGGGGGGCTCTTTTACACCTCAGAAAAAAGCTTGGTACAGTGTGTATGCCCAGGGGACTTGTGTGATGTTTATAGGTTTTACTGCGACTCAAAAAGGATGATGTACTTTCCCTGTTCTGCTTTGTGAACATCAAATGATTCAGACTAGTTGCAGAAATTAATATTCATTTTCAAAAGCCGCTTCTTGCTCATAATTACTGTTCAATTTGACATAATCTACTTTCTATATCGCTGTCAAAGAAATAGTGATAGCAGAAATTGCTGTTGCATTGATAACCTCTTGTGAATTGATTCTTATCAGTATTCACTGTGTCCCCCTCGCTACTGCTTACAATGCATCTGTGTTAAAAAAAAAGGAAAAAAAAAGGGAGTTCAGCCTGAGCACACTGCTGGAAACATCAGGGTGTTACGCTGCAGAATAAAAGCACTAACTCACGATGTTTCCCTCCGTGTATGGAAACTAAATTATAATTAGCTCTTTGTAATTCTACAAACACAACCATTGTGGAGCTCTCTTTCAAACAGTCTCGACAACACGCAGAAATATAAACTACACAATCGATCTGTAGGATTTTGATGAAATAGGGATGTGGGAGGCCTGCCATAATCAGTACTGCAGAAGGGGATTTCTTTCCTAGTTTATAGCAGCTTAAAGTGCTCCTTGATTGGTAATTCCACATGATTACACTCAGCAATTACATTAATAAACATGCTGTGTATTCTGTGAGTGTGGGTGTGTTACAATTCTAAAATCTGACGAGGACTGGATTTGCTGAACTACTGAAAAGGGCTTTGCAAAATGTGTCATAAAAATAAACCTGAAGTGAACAACAGGTGGGCACTTTTAGCTTTAAAACTGTATTGAATGGGGTTGGCACAGACAGATGGTGTTTACCAAAGAATAACAAAAGAATCTTGGAACGACAAAACCCCATTTATACCTACAAGGAGCTCAAGCGCGTAGATGACGGTTCAATAATGAAAGGCTCGCCCACTTAAAAGAAATGCTGCAAAAATCCATTTATATTCTAAACAAAAATAAAAGTCTCTGATGAGGAAATGTTACTGTGACTGAATACCCGTATTTCATTTAACCCTGGACCTTTTAGTACTTCAGCATTTTTTGGTTTCTTACCTCCAAAGATTTGAACAAATGTTGCTAATATACAGGTCAAACTTTCATCCATCTCTTAATTTTGAGAGTTTTTCTGGTCAATCTGATATAGTGTTACTCAAGCTCTTTAGTTGCTGTCAGAGGAACTAGACCGTAATTACTGCATTGGTTTCAGCATTGTGGTCGCTGCCACTTGATGCATTCATCATGTCAGGCCTATTCAGCTCCTCTTTTAAACGGGCCAGATTGAAAAAAAAAGTGAAGTGCGAGGGTGCAAGACTTTTACATTCCCTATTTTTGACCTGTTAAGCTTGGAATTCAAATGTCCTAAACCAATGCACCTTTTAGTTTTTTTCTCCACTATATATATAAGTTTTCACAATTGAAAAAGTAAAATTAAAAGTGAACATTTTCAATCTTATGAGTAGGTTGTCAGTTGGATTGTAAAGAACTCCCACTGCTGATACAGCCTGGGATGTATTGTTGTGCTTGGCAACAGACCTAACAACTGAATGCACTCATAATGAGGTTGATAAATGACCATATTTGTCCCCCGTGCCTCCGATTGAAAAGGTCTGCAGTCAGTATGCTGATTGACAATAAAAGATAGCAACTGGTGGCTAGATTAGCAATATCCTTGAACTAGGACTGCACAATATATCGTTTGAGCATCGCCATCGCGATGTACGTGTGTGCAATAGTCACATCGCAGAGCCTGCGTTGTAGGACGCAAATGAACTCATCTAATTTCAAGGGTACCTGACACACACTGTGCATGCAGACTCTGCATGCACAGCGATCCACCAATCACATTATTTTTAGTCAGTGTGCCGAAACAGACCAGCCCCTACACATGGAGTGAGTCGCTGGTAACAACATTGAAAAATGAGCAACTAACAAGAGAAAATCGTGAAAACGAAGACTTGGTGCCAAAAAGAAAAGCAACGTCACTTATCTGGAATTATTTCGGCTACAAGAAGGATGATATTGACCAAACACGTGTTCTGTGTCAACAGTGCCTTGCATCTGTTGCCACAACGAGAGGTAACACAACTAATTTGTTTGACCATTTACGTCGGTATCACACAGCAGAGTCCTGCGCAGGTCTTATTTTGAAAACCCACCCGTACACGCTATACTTAAAACTGTATCCGACCTGTTTTCCTACAGTAGCACAAATTACATTTCGCACCTGAGCCGACCCGCTATAAATTGTTAAAAATGAAAGTAAGCCAGCATGGGGAATGGAAGTTCTGGGAGGGCGCAAGCTCGCATGAATGAGCTCATATTT